>NW_015638606.1:570347-574885 GCF_001515625.1 Sinocyclocheilus rhinocerous
TCAATTGCGGTGTACAGTGTTTATTATGAGGGGGTAGAATCCACAGCTCAGTACTCACTACTCAATACTCATGAGTACTTTTAAATAGGCTACTCTTTTACTCTTACTCAAGTAGTTTTTTGGAAAAGTACTTTTACTCTACTCACACTACATTTTTTGGAAGGTAATGGTACTTTTACTTGAGTATATTTTTTCAGTACTCTTTCCACCACTGCAAGTTACTGATTTTTTTATTTGGCACTTTACTAGATATCGAATGAGCACTGTTAAACATGTGCGTGCACTCCGGAGTCTTTTGTGAGACCAAAATACACATTGTACAGTTACTTTTATGAGATGAATGTTAAATAATGGTGAGTGGCAGATTGTTTGGTCTGTGCAAAAAAAGGATGGTCCACAGTAGTTATATTTCGCCATCTGACACACCCCAAACACATGATCCGATATTAGATCGTGAACAAATAAAATTTCTCCACAGTTTGCCTTTGATCATATGTTAGCATTGTAGCGGTAGTTCTGGGCATATATATAGGTAGACAAGCATTTTATAGCCATTCCAGTTTTAACCTTCAAATAATTTTACTTGCGTGCTGTAAAATTGGTGAGACAGTGTTTCTGCGCACGCGCACACGCACAGAAAGTCTGTCACACAGCGCGAATGCTGAACTAATGGTGCGTTCAAGTCATGTCGGATAGATCGTATTTATGAGTTAAACGCACATGAACGCCACCACAAAGTCGTTATTACGAGTGAGAAACTCTAAATTTTCTTTAAGCACAATTAATAACAAGTTTTTATGTGATACAGGTTAAAGTGGCTTCATAAATTACTTTTTTAAAATATTAAAAACGCAAAACACACCTGATGCGAATTCTTTGCTCTTCATTTTCTATAAGCAGAGTTAACAGACCCTGTTGTATTTTCTTGTCATTTATTAAAAGAAGGTACACCGCCATCTTGTGCCGACTAAACTGACTTGAACGCACCCGACGTCGTAATTACGACTTGTCAACTCGTAAGTACGAACGTCCCAGGAGGACTTGAACGCAGCATAAGATATTTGCGGCTAATCGCTCTTAAGCTGTCGAATACACACAAGGACAGGTTTACATAAACAATCGTTTACGTCCTAAGTGAATGTAAACAGAAAACTTAATGTCTGTAAGTATATTAAATCCATGTATTGTCATTAATGTTAATCAACACAAAACAGAAAAACTTTATCTTTGATAAGAATTAGTGTATACTGAATTCATACAGTAAAGTCTACTGATGTTTACTGAAAATTCTACTAACTTATTTTAGCATTTAAATCTTAGATGTTCACCGTGTCATGCATTTTATTTTATTTTTAATATTAACATGAATTTCTATTTCTGTTTGTACTCAGGATCACAGCTTGATTGTCTTCCTATCAGAGATGACAATCTGATTGCACATTACCACATTACCAGTTGAGTGAATATGGTAAATTTTGTGTTGTTCGCTTTGAAATTACTTTAAGCGGCTTTCTGCACCACTAAAGATAGGTGCCTAGTCTATTTTTGACGGATGCCGCATCCAAGCCGCACAGAAAATGCAAAAAAAAAGTCACAAAATTCTTCATATCACTATCCTTGCTAGGAGACCAGAAATGGATGACAAGAGTTTCATCCTCGAAGTTGAAAAACACACATTGTTATATGACACCACAAATCCTTTTTACAAGGACAATTCCAAAAAGGACAAGGCGTGGAGTTTAATTGCAGGAGTTGTATGAGTGGAATAAACAGAATTAAACTGGACAAAACAAACATTTAACCAACCATATTAGAACACACACACACACACACAAATAAAACTGGACAGGCAAATCACGTGGTCTCGCGAATCCTGTCGCTTCGCTTATGAAATGCTCCTGGCGTGAGTTGGCACCGTGTGGAGAATGGAACAAAACCTCGTCTGAGCCGTAACGCGCCGCTGACATGTGCAGTGTAAGGGTAAGGGGTAACTTTGAATAACAAGATGTTGAATTATTTTTTTTTTAATACTTGTTAAGTGTCTTGTTAATACTGAAAATGCATTTTAATGCCACAGAACATTGCACAACTCACACATGCAAGTCAACAAGCATACAACACCACACATTACATACTCAGCGTGCTCCCGGCGCCTATTTATACTATAGTCGCACCGGTAGTGACGTCATGGCTGTCGCCGGCCAACAAGTTGGTGTTTTTTCAATGTATGCTTCAGACACGGGTCACGACGAGGCGTTCCCCGTAGCGACCCCTAGAGGATGCAGTGTCTCGTTCCCTACTCAGGGAACCATGGTTACATAAGTAACCTGAGACGTTATTTGTTACAGATTGTTTACTGTTGTTCTGTAATCTGTATTTTTAGTCATTTTCAAATCAAAATCCTTTGTAATGGTAGAACACAGCATGCACACAACACACACAAACACACACACACACTAGTTTCCATGTTTTATGGGGACTTCCTATAGGCATAATGGTTTTTATACTGTGCAAATTGCATATTCTGTCCCCTAAACCTATTTGTCACAGAAAACTTTCAGCATTTTGTGCCCCTTTGTGGTGTAGGCCGGGGCTCGCAACAAGAAGACCAGTCACTGTTGTCATAGCACTACCCACTCAGTGAGATTGGATAACACTGGAAAAACGTACCCGTTCCACTTGGAACAAGAACGTTGCGGAAGCCCCATCCTTCCTGAAGGAGGTTTCGGAAGCACTTACACATATGACATCCGTTTAGGTGCATATGGAAGATTAGAGGTGATTGTAACCCTCATGGAAATGGCAGAAGTCTGCCGGGGAAACACGGGCTCTGAGGCTATACCATGGACTTTACACATATGGGAACCACTTAGGCCTCTACATATGGAACCCAGCCCTCTACCGGTTCTCACGGATTCAGCGAGTGAGGGCCTGGCGCCGGACGTTCCGCCACGTCTGGCTGCCGAGGGGACGGAGGAGCTCGACAGTGCCTACAGTACGGACACTCTGGAGCAGTTTTAGCAAGGCGACACTAAATCGGGGCCTCTCAGCGCCTCTACCCGTTTGAGGTGAGAACACAGGAGGATACCGGCTCCACACGAAGGCTGTAGAATATAGCGAATGTGTTGGGTGTCGCCCAGCCTGCAGCTCTACAAATGTCTGTCAAACACAGGAGGATGCCGGCTCCACACGAAGGCCATAGACGGGACAGAGCAAAGCTAGAGCAGCAGCTGCCATATGCTCCAGGAGCCTCCGAAATAGTTTCAGTGGTACCGCTGTCCTGCCCTTGAACGAATTCAAGCAGGTCAGCACCGACCGCACACGTTCCTCTGTGAGGCGTGCTTTCTGTTTGACCGAATCCAACTCCATACCGAGAAAAGAGATCCTCTGCGTCGGGGAGAGTTTGCTCTTCACCAAGTCCCTTTGTGCACACAACTGATGCTGAGACTAGTATGAGCCAGTCGTTGAGGTAGTTGGGAATGAGAATGCCCTGCTCTCTCAGGGGAACAAGGGCAGCCTCCGCTACTTACGTGAAGACACGGGGCGACAGGGACAGCCCGGAGGGAAGGACCTTGTACTGATATGCTCGTCCTTCGAATGCGAACCGCAGAAATGGTCTGCGGCGCAGAAGGATCGACACATGAAAGTATGTATTCTTCAGGTCGATCGCTACAAACCAATCTCGGGGACAGATGCACCCGAAGATGCGTTACTGCATCAACATTTTGAACGGTAACTGGCGAAGGGCCCGGTTCAAGACACGCAGATCCAAAATTGGTTGTAACCCACCGCCTTTCTTGGCTACAATGAAGTAAGGGCTGTAAAGCCCTGTATTAAAATCGGCTGGAGGGACCAACTCTATCGCATCCTTCGCCAGTAGGACTGCGATCTCCGCACGCAAGATAGGAGCACCGGCCGCCTTCACTGTCATGAAGTGGATGCCACTGAACTTGAGGGGATGCCGGGTGAACTGAATCGCATAGCCGAGGCTGATAGTCCGCAGAAGCCAACGAGACGGGTTGGGTAGCGCTGGTCAGGCACCCAGACACCGTGCAAGCGGGACCAGCGGAACCACCGCCGTACCCGCAGTGGGGCAGTGAGGTGGAACGCAGGGACCCAACTCAGGCGGCAGGGGCGGACGCAGGGGGCCGCCCTCGGCGACGAGCAGGCTGGGGCACTGTGGCCGGCGGACGGTTGGAGGCAGCAGCGTCTCCACAGGCCATATAAGCATCGCCGGACAGGCCAGACGAGTACTTACAGACCCGGGAGAGGAGGCACGGTTCGCCCTGCCGGGTGGAGGCGGTATTAGGACACAACTGCATCACAACCGACCGCTCCACCGGGTGGACCCTTGTATACCCCCTAGCTGCACCACCGTCGAGGCTGGTGAGGGAGGAGGAACCAGCAGGTCGGTTTACGGCAGTAAAAGGTGCCGTCCATGACCTGGTGAGCTCCTCATGCACCTCCGGGAAGAAAGGCACCGAGGCAGGGCGCTGAGAACCAGCGCGAGCCACCCCGAGAAACCAATCGTCCAACCT
>NW_015638606.1:576057-580606 GCF_001515625.1 Sinocyclocheilus rhinocerous
GACCGCCCGTGCTACTGCCCGAAGTAGTCCACGCCTGGCTGCCGCCAGGACGAACACTAGATCGTGGCAGAGGCAATGGAGCTCCACCACCCTGGAGGAAATGGAGCCTGGCCCGCAGCTCCGAGATGGTCATCTTCCCGCAATGGGAACATGACTCATCCACGAACGCCACCTCAGCGTGCTTCATGCCCAGACACGTGAGGCTTATACGGCCTGTGGAGATGCTGCTGCCTCCACCCGTCCGCCGGCCACAGTGCCTCAGCCTGCCCGAGTTGGGTCCCTGCGTTCCACCTCGCTGCCCCACTGTGGGTACGGCGGTGGTTGCGCTGGTCCTGCTTGCACGGTGTCTGGGTGCCTGGCTAGCGCTACCCAACCCCTCTCGTTGGCTTCTGCGGACTATCAGCCTCGGCTATGCGATTCAGTTCGCCCGGCATCCCCTCAAGTTCAGTACTCTTTTAGAGAAATTGGCTCTTTTAGGGAAATGCTCTTTTACGTGCTGAGACGCACAGGGGAAATGGCCGTTTGCAGCACGACAGGGGGTAGTGCAGCCTGAAGTGCACAACCCACTCGACACAGGAACGACCACTGCTGAAGAGCCGTCCGCGCCGTCCACCAACACAAAAAGCTCCCGAGAGTGCGCTAGACTCGTCGCACACGAAGCAGTTTGGTTGGAGCAGAACGATGTTGTCGCTCGGCTCCGGAGAGAAAAGCTGGTATGCGTTGCACTGGCTGCCTTTTTATGCTCACGCTGTGATCAGCGGCAGCTGGATGCAATCATCACATGCCAATGTGCATTGGCTCGTTTAGTTTACACTCAAAGTGGATTGGTCTCTCTAAGCGAGATCCCAATTCGTTGGTCACCGACGTGACTCAGAGTGACCGACTGAAAGGGAACTTAAATTTATTAGTATAAACTACTTAAAATATTGTGTTACACCAGCTAATAAATTTGAGCAACACCGTTCATTGGGATACTCAAACATTTAAGCATTGCCAACTAAAGATTTTTAGGTAATTTCCATGCGAAATTTACTTAAGAAGAGGGATGCAAAAATGATGCACTATATTTTTAAGTAAATCTAGCAAATTATTTTTTTCAGTGTAGCACTGCCAGGTGGTGTCACTTTCCTCCAAGACAAATTTGAAGGCACACCCTCCCTTTTAGAGACACCGGCTGTGAACACAAGAAGTGATCTCATTAGAGCTTAATTCAGAAACAAACGGTCTCGCCTAAAACTGACATTATTTTGGCGTGGGGATCTATTTTCTGTGTTGCGGTGCCACGCCTCGACCGTTTCCAAGAACCTTCACATAGTGCGGTGAGACACTACAAAGCAGCCGGCTCTTCCCACGCGCGGGCATCCGTCCTCATTACCCCACCATGGGCCCTGCTGCCAGCACTCACAAAGAAGCCAATCGCCCAGAGACAATGCAAGTACTGCTGCTCCAGCACTCTGACAAACAAGAGAGAGAGAGATGGAGGAAGAGAAGAACAATGGAGGAGAGAGAGACTCTAGGAGAGACTGCACACTGTAGATTTAAAAGAGCAAGAGAGGAGGCCAAGCTAAACTTTGTGTATGCAATCGCCACACACCCACTTAAAAAATAGTGAAAGATGTGTCGGCACTGCTATGGTGTGAAGCTCCTCTAAGGAAGCCTTGTCTTGAATGGTTGGTGACATACATTTTGTGTATTGTTTTAGAGGTATGTCCCCCATGTCAATCTTAACAAAAGGGAAATTGAGAATGGTGGGTGAATACCTGCCAAAATGGTTGCAATATTGTCCTGTATACAGGACAACAATGGCATTGTTCAGTTTTTATGGCTAAATGAAACTAACTCTGTCTTGCTAACAAGGGAAAAGATATTGATGACACACACACACACACACACCAGCTCATAAATACTTAGTGCCCTTGGTGGTTCTGTTTTACTCAGATAGTGTATGACTCTGCAAAACTCCCGAGTCTCCATTAGGGGAGAGAAATGTAGTTTCAACTGATAGCTATTCACAGAAACATCTTTATACACTCACAAAAAACCTACACATAAATATCTAACTTAAATTAGCAAATTTGCTCAGAATACTTTTCATATTGTTCATAAACAGCATCACAAACTAAACAAATAAACTGTCAGACCTTGGCCCAAGAGCAAGACAAATGTGAAACTTACCTGCACAGACTAATTATGTTAAAAGGATCGACATCAGTTTAAAATGACATAACCGGCTATGAATGACATCATTGACTATCACCCTCATCTTTTATTGATGTCTAAATGCAATTCACATTTCTGTTTAATGACAGCTGGAGGTTCCTTCATGCCAAAATGGAGTTCCTGCTGGACCTTCATAATGTCATTTCAAAACGTTTACCTCATGGGTATCAGTACACGACAGATGAAGAGTTACTAAAGTTACAAGCATATTTGTGTCATTCAGCATGGTGAATCAATCTAGTCTCACTCTTCCATATTATCCTACCCAAATGCATAACAAGCCCATGCAACATCAATGCAACTTTGCTTTGAGTTAGTCAGACATTGTCTCAAGGAGAAAAAGAAAAGTGAACTCTCTTTTCAGTTGACCTAAAGTTACCTAAAAGCAACAATATGTGGAATTATACAGTGGCATATGTATATGGATATATGGATTTATAATAATAATAATGATGATGATGATAATAATAATAATTATTATTATTATTAAATATTCATCAACACATATTAATGGATTTGTTTACTAAATAAAATAAATAAAACAATTTTTTTAAATAAATAAAGTTAATCTCCTGAGATGGTCTGACTTATAAGAAAAAAAAATTCCAAAGTCTATTGAGACCACAGAAACAAACAAAAAAAAGAGAGAACCCCTCACATTTGTTTTTGAAAAGTGCTGGTGCTGCATGCATGAGCAACAGAGTGCCACTCAAAATAAAATAAAAAAACAGCCAATCAGACATGCACATTGACAGCCTTTGTTTTACAATTAAATTTGTTTTTTCAAGCAGTCTTTGCATCTAAGCAACAGGATTTCTTGTCAAATGTCAGTACAGTGTCATACATGCTGCCCGCCACCAAGGGTGGTAGATGAGCAAAATTACCCCACACTACGCAAAAAGTACCAGCATTTGGCTGATGGTGGGTTTTAAATCCATAACCTGCTTCAGTCTGTCCTCGATTTATGAACTGCAGAGCAAGTTTGTCCTCAAGTTGTGCAGGAAAGTCACAGGCAGATCTAATGCGGCGTGGGCAGAATCTTCCTGAGCTCAAACGCAGAGAGTGGAACCAGAACATTAAATACTCTAATGAGCCACTCAGGTGTTCTGAGCTTACCAGAATGCTGAGGAAGATCAGCCTTCGTTCTGCCCACAACACACTCTCTAATAACCCGCTGTCTGCCCAAGCCTGAAACATAGAAACCGAAGATATGACAAACCATTTTTGACCTCAGTTAGCTCTAGCTAAAGTTTAATAAACAAAGTGTTTCATTATGATGCTGCATTGGTTATTCACAAATAGTCTCCCACAAACAGTACACTAAATGCATGATATGCACACAAAAATGAAATTAAATCACCAGCTCAAATCTTATTGGCTGGCTTTACACAACTTCCTGGAGTCCTGCAAGGTACAGGATTATAATTAGCACATTTGAGGAGAAACTAATCACACAATTTCCTAAAGTTTACAATGTTAGTGGGATTGAGTTTGTTTTTTTTTTTTTTTTGAGACAAAGGTGCATACAGTATATGCTAGTAGCGTAGTTTTGCTTGGTGATGTGAAGAGCAAAAATTAGACAATGGGACACACTTATTATAGCACTTCACCATGAATACAACAGGATAATCAGTACCTGTATGGCTGAAGAAGCAGAAAAGGTCTGAAGCCAGAAGAGAGTATGACTGACAAAGACAAAAAATGAATGTAAACATCTGTATGGCATACACAAGGTGGTAAGATTTGGTGATGGAGAAAATCCTGAGTAGTGATGCCCTAGTTGCTTCTTTTTTGTTGGTCAGGTAATGGAATTAATTATTGTGTAGAATGCTCTCTAAGACTCACTACTATCAGTGTAACTTGATCATGCTCATCCATGTCGGTAGATGGCAGTGCAGTGACTAGTGCCATTGTAGCATCAGTACTTAAAGAGCAGGTCATATGGGTTTTTGAAAAATATTTATTTTGCAGTTTATAACGTAGCTATCCTTAAATGAAAACAATCTGCAAAGTTGTTAATCAAAAAAATGCATGATAAATAAAGATATTGTCTCTCAAAAGAGAGAGTCGATTCTGAATCGCCTTAATGAGTCATCATATTTTCGAATCTTTTGCCTGTTACCGGTATACGTCACTGGGTAACACATTTGCATAATCCCCGCCTGCCCGCGAAATACGAACAGAGTCTGACCTGCCCACAAACACTTCCGCTAGTTAGTGTGTTTACATCATGTTGAGAAGACGCTGTGTTCAAGGATACCACAGAAATACAATTCAAACTTTTGTTGTGTGCATGCCATTTTACCAAGGACTGCTTCTCTAATATTGG
>NW_015638606.1:584366-585030 GCF_001515625.1 Sinocyclocheilus rhinocerous
ATAGCATGTTGAAATATCTAATGTAAATGTTCAAATAAAGCTTTGAAAAAGTTTAATAAAAAGGTAAACCTCACATTTCAGCCTTTAAAGAGCAGGTCATATGGGTTTTTGAAAAATTAGTTTATAACGTAGCTATCCTTAAATGAAAACAATCTGCAAAGTTGTTAATCAAAAAAGTGCATGATAAATAAAGATATTGTCTCTCAAAAGAGAGAGTCGATTCTGAATCGCCTTAATGAGTCATCATATTTTCGAATCTTTTGCCTGTTACCGGTATACGTCACTGGGTAACACATTTGCATAATCCCCGCCTGCCAGCGAAATACAAACACTTCCGCTATTTAGTGTGTTTACATCATGTTGAGAAGACGCTGTGTTCAAGGATACCACAGAAATACAATTCGAACCTTCTGTTGTGTGCAAGTCATTTTACCAAGGACTGCTTTTCTAATCTTGGCTTTTATCTTTGTTGGCTTCTAATCTTCTTAATTTGGACTAACAAGCTCTCCGAAGCACAACCTGTAAGTACGATTGATACGTTATATGTACATTTTCAATTGAGTGCTCACAATATCAAGTTTTTGTGCTAATATGTGATGTACACTAGGGGTGGAATGGTTCGCGGAAAAAAATCGAACCGTACGGTTCTCCACACACGGTTCGG
>NW_015638606.1:585187-587144 GCF_001515625.1 Sinocyclocheilus rhinocerous
CCTTTTGTTGAGTGCTCGTCATTTTACCAAGGACAGCTTCTCTAATCTTGGCTTTTATCTTCGTTGGCTTCTAATCTTCTTAATTTGGGCTACCAAGCTCTCCGAACCACAACCTGTAAGTACGATTGATACGTTATGTGTACATTTTCAATTGAGTGCTCAAAATATCATGTTTTTGTGCTAATATGTGATGTATACCTGGAGCAGCTTTAGGTTTCCAGGTAAAGCACGATATTTCTGTCTTACTGAAGTAGTTCTGATAATTCGCTGTGAACCCACTATTTCCTACGAATGTGTTGATTAATGTAGACTGACGGTGTTCTAATTACATCGTTTAATAATAAAGAATGTAGTGTAGCGCACAGACTTTATAATCATTGTGAAATTGCTGTTTATTTTGCTGCACCGGCAGTTATAGGGTTAATGCGGGAGAGACGAGCGAGTTAGTTAGGCTGGTGCGCCTGTGATACAGCTGTTCTGCGTTCTGATTAAAAGTTAAGACACAGAGCGTCTTTTGTCTGTCGTTCTTCAAACATTACAGTAGACATATTTTTGTTTACAAACTGTATCGTTTCATCAGTTAGTCACGTTAGCACTCGGCTAACGTATCCACCATTATTGTTTTAAGTGTTCACAGTTTAGCAGCTAAACTTTAGCTGTGGGCACGATTCGCTTGCATAAGTGTTTTTGTATTTTATGTAATTATTATAAGAACGGATTGGAGCACTATATTATTGTTTTATGCAAAGGTGCTTTGTCAATGGTAGCGCGCGCTAACTTGCTCAAGTCAAGGACTCCTCTCTGTGCCAATCACAACAGGCTTGGCCAGCTGACCAATCAGAGCAGAGTAGGCTTATGGAAGGGAAGGGTTTGCTTCAAACTAGCTTGGAACGAATCGTTTTGAAATTATTGGCAAATGACTCTAATATTAAATGTATATTCTGAGAAAATTACAATGCTTTCTGACCTTAGATGCATTTAAACCAGTTGTAGGGGACTCAATATTAATACACTCAACACAATATTAGGACACTTTAAAATACCATATGACCTGCTCTTCAAATGTCAAAAACTCAGTTGCTCTGAGATGCGCTACAGACCCAATTGTGACTTTGTTTGGAAATATTTTCGTCGGTGAAGCAAAAGTAATAATGCGTATAAAAATATAACTTAAAAACAATATATTAGAAGTTTATAGCAAAATATTCATACACTGACAGATTGTTTAGTTGATAAATGCACTTCTTTGTTTGCGTGTTTAGGCTTTTCTAAGGTATATCTTTACGCCAATAGGTGGCGCCAAGCGACTGTCTTTATAAGTCATTCTAAATTTATTCATTGAGTCATTCATTTTCAAACCATTCGTTCAAATCACTGATTCATTTCGCGATTTTGTGTAGCTTGTCAGTGAATTACGGCTCTGTGTAGTAAATGCCGCTCCATCTGAAAGTATGTGCTGGAGATTTACTACTAATCACAGGAGCGACTTTACTGACGAGATGCTCATGAAAATCGCATTCGATTTTTTGCACAGCCTTAGCTGCAAGGACTCGATGAAAAGGCAGCTTGAGAAGCTTGGAAATCGAATGTCCTTTTTTGTTTGCCATGTTGCGTAGTAGTTCTTTTTAATCACTTTTTATTTCTTTTGGTTTTGAGGTTTGAAGCCATTAAAAATAATGTTTTCAGTGTGCATTCGGTCAATTTTTACAAAGCTCATCGGTCTGAAAAGCGAGGTGTGCTCTGATTGGCCAGCTATCCAGTGCGTTGTGATTGTCCGAATACCTCAAGCGTGTGACGGAAATGTTACGCCCCTTACCATATTGTGATGCCCTGTCCGGCCGGAGCAGCGAGACAAAAACATTAAAACCCATTATAAACGAGGCATTCGCTGCATCCAGTGGGGACATAATTACGGATTATAATGACTTATACTGTCTTTTTACGCTTTGCGTTGCAT
>NW_015638606.1:590386-627577 GCF_001515625.1 Sinocyclocheilus rhinocerous
GCTCAAGGACTCCTCTCTGTGCCAATATCAACAGGCTTGGCCAGCTGACCAATCAGAGCAGAGTAGGCTTATGGAAGGGAGCGGTTTGCTCCGAACTTGCTTGGAACGAACCGTTTAGAAATCATTTGCAAATGACTCTAATATTAAACGTATATTCTGAGAAAATTACAATGTTTTCTGACCTTAGATGTATTTAAACCTGTTGTAGGGGACTCTAAGACAATATGAGGACACTTTAAAATACCATATGACCTGCTCTTTAATGTACATAAAAAACAGTGCTAATGCTTGCAAAAGAACTTCTGAAGTGCTTATTATTTTCGGACTAATTACAAAGTTTTCACATCACTGTGCTAATTTTTTGTTATCCTTTTCCCCCCAGTACATCCGTTGGCAGAGCAACACTGTTGTGCAATTATTTGAATGGGTTTTCCCATGCTGGCCTATTATTGAGGTACTATTACTAAATGGTACAAAAATACAATAACTGTGCCTGGTAACTTTGCATGTCTAAAGACTTTTCCTGAGATTGAAAGGGATAGCTCACACACAAATGAAAATTCTGTCATCATTTATACACCCTCATGTCATTCCAAACCTGTAAAATGTGCTTTCTTTTGGAACACAAAAGAAGATATTTTGAAAAATGTTTAATTGTCCACATAATGAAAATAAATGATGTCCAGTGTTGTTGTGGACTCAACTGATGTCACTGTTATATAGCAAAACAGCATTTTGAGTTACAATTCTTCTGAGTTCCACAGAAGAAAGGAAGTCATTTAGGTTTGTAAATCTTGAGGGTGAATAAATGACGACAGAATTTTCATATTTTATTGAACTGTCCCTAAGCAAAGTTGACCAACTGTACCCATTTAGTGTAAATTGAATGATTTTATGTTGTTTAAACTATACAGCATCAGCGACCTCTGTAATACAAATCTACAAACAAAGTTAATTGTTCATTTGTACAAAGAAGCTACATCTGATGGTCTTATCTTTTGCCATTTTGGCTTTGATGAGAAGATCATCACACTAATAAAGGTTGAGCCTGGCTGTCCTTCCCTTCTCTGCCTGCCATCTCTCCACACACACTGCGTCTCTCCGCAGGGACGCCGGGGCTTCTCCTCGTGCTTCTGATTCTGGCAGTGGGCCTATTGTGTGGCATCATCCTCTCGTCTCCTCTCGTCTCGTATGAGTCTCAAACACATTCACATTCCAGGAGCAGTCTCTGTCAAAATGGCATCAATGGCTATACTGCACAGAACGGCCTTTGAAAGCACCTCAGCATCTATTACCTCCCGTAATCGAAAGAGACAAGAAAGAGGCAGAGGAAGGAAAAAGAGAGAGAGGGAAAGTCACTGTGGTGTCAGTGACTGGTTTGTTAAAAGTGTATTTCCCAAAGGTGCACCAGTCTCTGTTTAAATTCGTGTTATCTGCCTCAAGTATTTTCTTTTACTGTGAACCACATTCTTTTCGTTTCGTTTCTTCCATCCCAAGATTCGTTTGTTTCTGCTTGGCCCGTTTACGTGAAGTAATTTCTCCTTTTTGTCCTCCCCTGCCATGTCAAAGCTCCCATGCTGGGAACCATTCCCCTATCAAAAAAAAAAATGGCTCCAGAAAACCAAATTTTTTCCCTAAATGGAATCTTTCCACACTACTGGGCGTCAGATAAACAGATACAATTTGGCCTCTTGCTGGTCGTCCCATAATGAAGTCAAAATGCAATTATCAGCAATGTTTTAGAAAAGAGCAGATATAGAGGAACAGGGTGCTGCGCACATACAAAGCACACACACTCGTACACACAAGCTCTGGGTTTAAGTACTGAGACATCTAGAACTGATTATATAAACAAACAGAGAGGAACACAATAGACCAATAGCTTGTGTTCCAGGGGAGACATTTTCAAGCAACATCATATAGTTTTTCATTCAGAGCAGCAAGATTTTTCCGTGTGTTACAGTTCTTTTGTGATGACAGTGAGCAGAAAGCAATTACACCAGTGTTGTTTGAGTAAACCACGCGCCTGAACCGAATTTGCAAGCTGCCAGGTGCTGTAGACTTTTGCAAGCCTTTGTGCCATCCAAGCTAATAAAATGCTGTTATTATTCTCTATGCGCCCATTTTTATTTCATTTTTTGCTGAATGCAAATAGATCTCTCATTCTTGTTTTTTTTTTAAACAATTAAACTGCTTTGTGCACGGGTCCTGAACAGCAATGAAAGCTCAATAATTTTCCAAATTTGACGCACTTGGGAGAGCTTGAGGTTGCGAGTGCCTATGAATTTTTATTATGTGCAACAAAGCGAGCATTGTGCAGAAAACTTTGAATTTAAAGGGGATATTCAACCAAAAATGAAAATCGTCATTATTTACTCACCCTCATATAGTTCCTAATATTTATGAACACAAATAAGACATTTAAAAAAATGTTGGTGATTTTTTTTGTCCATACAGTCAAAGTCAGTGGGGTCCAAGGTTGACTTTCATTTTATAGACAGAAACAATTCAAGCATTATTTAAAATATCTTAACATATGCTCATTGAAAAGCCATACCTCTACGTACATTATACATAAATAAATAAATAAAATAAAATACATAAAAACATACCTCGACATACAAACATACCTACTCCATAAATGTACCTATGCATACAATTCACTGCAAGTTCCAGCTGAAATGAACACAAGTGACCGTAAAACACCAACAACTTTTCACACAAATTATTACAGAGGCAGATTATCTTTGTGTGTGTGTGTGTGTGTGTGTGTGTGGTTCATTGCGCAATACTATGTTATGTCAAACACTTTTACCACAAAACACTTTCACTATAGTGCATGATTTGTATATTAATACATTTTGATGTTTGTCAGCTCCATATGTATGGCTTTTCTGATGTAGTAAACTTACTAGGTATAGCTCACCTTGTACATGAGCGCTCTGGTTAGTGTTCCGTGAACACAGATCACAATAAAAGCTCAAAGACTTGTAGAAGTGAGCTAAAATGGCATAGTTGCTTCAGCAAAATGTGTTTTATCTCACGTTTGCTTTTGGTTTAGTGTAGGTGGTACGTTATTTTCAAATGCGATAGAGCATTTATAGTGGCACTCACCAGAAAAGTAATTTCTGCACTACTGCGATACAAACAACAACCAACATAATAAAATGTTGTCAGTTTCATGTTCTTCTGTTTTGAATAAAACCAAACAGGGTTCTACTGGACATTTCACTTTCAAATCACCCCACAACATGCAAGAAGCAACATAGTGTTTTGCAAAAATGTCACCACAGGCACATTTTTCCAATGAGCCTGGGTTAAAATATCTTCTTTCGTGTTCTGCAGAAGAAAGTACAGGTACTGTAAGTCATACAGGTTTGGAACGACATGATCCCTTTTAATGTAGACCACTCAAGAGATATCAGCCACTTGCTATCTCTAGCTTTCAAAAAGAATTACAAAAGAATTATCAAAGTAAAATATATATATTTTTTTTAAACTACGCTCAGGTAATAACCTATATCCTTCAACAACATCTTCAAAACCTTATGTGCACACTCAGACGTCATTACAGGAGCAGTACTGTTACATTTCAAAACTCTAATTGAAGGTGCCGCACATTCCCACTCCGTTCGTCCTCAGGGAGTGTGTCAGAGAACATTGAGTCAAAGAGCCACTTTCTGTTTCTTATGTT
Source organism: Sinocyclocheilus rhinocerous (assembly GCF_001515625.1). Taxonomy (NCBI): domain Eukaryota; kingdom Metazoa; phylum Chordata; class Actinopteri; order Cypriniformes; family Cyprinidae; genus Sinocyclocheilus; species Sinocyclocheilus rhinocerous. Next base: position 594,081 of record NW_015638606.1, read on the forward strand.
GTATGCCCCTGGAGCCCTCACTCCCAGTCCAGATTTCTGCTCATAAAGTGGATGTCCTCGCTCATTAAATTTCACTTAGCTGTGGAACGCAAGCCTGGACGCTGGCACCAAGTCGTGCCGTCCCCTCATAAAAAGGAGGGGACAGGGAGGGACCAGCGGGACTGTGCTTCCCTGAGCACTCTGCCAGGCTGCTTCTACGTCTCCTGACTCATTAAAGGAGAAAGAGAGAGAAATACTGAAAGAGACTGAATGCTGGACAACGAAACAGGCCAACAAAAAAGCCCCAGAGATGACAACGTGTACAGGAGAGTAACTGTGCATGTGTGTGTGAGCGACCAGCTGAGAATTCAGTAAGGTAGGTGTGTGTAGTGCCTGCTAGGCTGCGGAGGAGATTATAGAACAGGTGGTGCTCTCTGTAGAAGAGGACACAATGGAGACCTGATACTGTAAAGTTAAACACACACCATAAAAGGCCATTCTCAGAAGGCTAGCCAATGGCAAGACAGGCAGTGGGAAAAAACATCCTGAACCTCACCTGGATCTGCTTGTTGGATACAGGCATCAGTTTGCGCTAAGAATTGCAGTAGTCAGTACTCATACAAGAAATAAGATGTAGGCTTATTTCCATCCTATCTTTTCCAGGGCATAATTATTGGAAAGTTTTCTGGAGTGCATTTGAATAGAAAAGAGACATTCTTAATAATCCATAGTACTTGAAATGCACCAAAAAAGGATATGAGACCAAACACTATCTAAATAAAAGTGTACTATCCTGATTTGTCTGGACTGACAAGCTGCAAGTAAGTCAACTTATGTGCCTTAAAAGTAGGTTTGCTCATTGAGCTTCTATCTTTTTTTGTAGTACTTGCACTTCCATCCATCAATCTATTCTCAAAACTGCTTTTTCTTGTGTATCCAAATTACCTATGATGTGGAGGAAATCCACACTAACACAGAGAGTACATGCACTCACAGATACAAAGCTGCCATTGGGGCGTAAACGTTTCAGAAGGTACACTTTTGTACTTTTTAGGTTCTAATATGTACTTTTAAAGGGATCGTTCACCCAAAAATGAAAACTACCCCATGATTTACTCACCCTCAAGCCAATATGGACACTTTAGGTACAGCCCCAGCAAAAGATTTTGTACCTTTTTTTTTCTGAGAGTGTGCAAACTCCACAAATAAAGGTCTCCTGGCTCAACTGGGACTCAAACTCAGGACCTTCTTGCTGTGAGGTAACTGTTCTACCTAGCAAGCCACCACTGCCACCCCAGTACTTGCACTTACCAATAGTGCAATGCACTTTATGGCATTTTTTCAGGCATAGCCTAGTTGTTGATACTAGTCCTCTCTGACACTATGATCTATTGTTTTTGATGATGCTAATCTCTGAACACACTGATCACTTGTTTGTGCAGCAAGATATGATAAACAAGTCATAACTTACTAAAGCTTAATTAAAATGCGTTACTGAAACTACAGAGAAACAGCAGATGTTAGCATAAGCTGATATGAGTTGAATATTAAATGACAAATTCCTTTTCATGTTACAATTTAGACTATAATACATTTTTAGAATCACAAAACTCAGTCTACAATCAACCGCAAATTCTGCATACAGGCTATGAGAACCTGACCAAAAACACATGTCTAGCACTGCCTTGCTAGACTTGACAAAAAGTAGAGACTCCTTTGTGCACTTTTTTTAAAGAAAGAAATTAACAGAAAGTTTAAAAGAAACTTCTGAACTTTCAATTCATCAAATAATCCTAGGAAAAAAAAATATTTCATGGTTTTTACAAAAAGAATATTAAGAAGCACAACTGTTTTCAACTGTGATGAGATTTCTTTTTTGAGCACCAAGTCAGTATATAAGAATGATTTCTGATGGATTGTGTAACACTGGAGATTTTAGTAATTTTGTAATTTATTTAAATAAAGACTCTAATTAACATGAATTTTCATATTATTATTGTTCATATTATTTATTTTGCTTATTCCTTTTATTTGTTCACTTATATTTTCATGCATCTATGAATATTTCATATTCCTTTTTTTTCATCTATTCTTTGTACTGTATCTATTTATGTACTTGTACTTTCATCTATTTCTTTCCACAAAACCTCAATCAAAATCAACTAGTTTACAGTAATTGTATTTATAAGGTACCAGTTATAAATTATAGTTAACAATCTAAAACATACTACATCTAAGTGTAAAACTGGGTACCAACCGTCCCTGTGTGGGAAGAAAAAAAAAGTTTGATGTAATCTAATGCCTCCTATTGAGACTCTGCACTCAATTAGACCATTAATTGGACAGAGAGTCACCTCACCTTTCCAAGTTAAAAAGAAAAATAACTAACAAACAAACAAAAAAATGCTGATAGCGTTCCTTTGACTTCACCCTAATTAATTATCGTGGCACCTGGGGAACACGAGAACAACATTGCAGACCTGCAGTCATATCTTCCTCCCTGTTAAGGTTACGCATTAGTGAACATGAAGTCATATGCCATGCGGTGATATTTCCTATGAGAAGAACTTGGAGTAACATGAATTTTGAGAAGTGCTGTACAAATAAAATTGAGAAATGTTTTGTTATGATGCAAATTAGAGATGCGTGTGAAGATCTACCTGCCTGCAGAGTTTAGTTATATCCTTGTGGCAGAACATAAGCAAGGCTTTCCAATTCATTCTTCATGCAAAACTGTGGGATTGTCAACGTGAGAGCATCAAAAAGTTGTGAAATGCTAAACTTTATGCAAATATGAGGCAAATAACCCTGAACAACAGCCAATATCTGTGAAATGAAGGCAAGCCAAGGTTGTAACACTGCTGTCAACAGTGCTGGAGTTTAGCTATATTTATATATATATCATAATGGATTGGTTGGTTGGTTGGTTGGTTGGTGTTTTAACGCGATGCCAGCTTCCTTGGATATTTTCATGGTGAGTAACAAGTAAAAATAAAAGTATAAAAGAGCTATTAAAAAAACTATAAATCGTATCCTCTAAAATGGATTCAGGGTTGTCTCTGTTAAAATTTTCTTTGAAAGTGTTGCTAAGTAATATCATTTCCCAAGAGAAACCAGCACAATTTAATAAAATGTTTAAGAGATACTGGACTCTCGCATGAGGAGCATAGTGGTGGATATTAAGAACCTGTGTGTGATTCTAGAATGTCCTATTCAGCATTTTGTATATATGAACTGATCCCAGTGATTACTAAAAATAAATATGTGACTTTTACCCACAGTAGGGTTCATTTCATACAGATTCATATGAATGCTAAGACAATAGCATTAGCTTCAGTAATAAACACTAAACTCTGACTAGAAATTTGAATTACAATTTTATGATTATTAATGACTAATGCAGCTGACACGTGTTCTGTAGACTTTGATCCATCTGTATATACGCCCGATATCCGAGATTTGTTGTAGTGTGGACTCATCCGGTAACACACCTGACTGTAATTTTCAAATGAATCCAAGGGCCTTCAAATGAACCCCGACCCTGACATCAGGTGTGCTTGATCGAGTTGCAACTAAACTCTGCAGGAAATTAGATCTCCAAGAGTGAGATTGAGCATCCAAGGTAAATGGAAAATCACAGACCTGCTTCAGTAATGGATGGTAATGTAGTCACAAGCTACGTAGTGTCACAGTGATCCTAATTCTGTTGGTACACACCCTGAGAACTACAGAGGCCCGGCTCAGATCTGTGAAACAATCAGGAGAAGCACAGTGAAGAGAATCTGATTAGCACCACTCGAGTCCAGTCCAGCTCCACCATTATCCCATTACTGCAGTGTGTCCTCTCTCTGCTGCAATTAAGACAAACCTTCAGAGACATAAGAGCTCCATCTCTTTACGGCAAATGCCATCCATCAAACATTTAGCTTCATATCAAGGGAGAGAGTGGTCGAGACTCTTTATCGGTATGTCCGTTGACTCCAGAGCTGGTATGAAATCATGGCGGCGAAGCTCTGGGCATCTCTGCAGCGAATCAGCCAGGCTGATGCGTCCTACGGGGCTCTATGGGTTCGAGAGTGTGACGAGTGGGGCGGGGCCGAGAGCCGTGGGAACGGAGCGAGGCCGGTGGAGTAATTGATAATGAGCGACACCTGCACCACTCACCGGTCTCGAGTCTCACGGAGGAGCTCCGGAAGGATAAAAGGGAGGAGTGACGACAGTGTCGGACGAGAGAGGACCAGGCCTGGAGTTTATTTTGTGTTTTGGTTTCGTTTGTGCGCGGCAGTCGTCCGCGAGGGGCTGTCGCGCTATTTTGTGTTTATTTTATTATTAAAGTTTTCTTTGAGTGTTCGCCGGTTCCCGCCTCCTTCTTCCCGATCTACAAACTACGTTACAGAGAGGCTGGACTGATGAGATAGGATCTGATGTGTCCTTGCCAGCTGTGGAAGTTTAATTAAAACCTGCAGACACGCCACCGTGGGAAGTGCGAGTGTGAGACAAGAGACAGAGCCAGAGTGTGAGAGATTTGTTGTCCAAAACAAGCAGATCAAGATGAGGATGGCTTCAATGGGCCCTGTGCTTGGTGAGGGACGTCATGGATATTGCAGGAGACAGGGCATGAAGGGATGGTGATTTAAAATACTTCTAGCTAGTGGATGAGTGGGGATGTAAATGAAGGTTGTGAAGGGTCTTGTTAGTGGGTAACAAGCTATGGCACTGATGTCACTCCTCAGAATGAGATAAGAGGCGGAGAAGAGACAGGTAGAGGCTCTCGAATTCAAGCGTGATATATGGCAGCTGGATCCTACTGCCAGACTCAATGGTTTGTTCCATCTGCATGAACTAAAGCTCAGCAAATAACTAGCTAACTACAGGTGATCTGCTCAGTTCAGAGAGACACTTTATGAAAAGTGTGGAGGGTAACTGGTATTATGCTCTTTAGTCAACACTAAGATTTGGGTTTAGTGTTTTGATAATCAGCCACAAAGTAGTTTGGTTTCCAACCTACAGCTTAATGTTTTGGGGAAGAGGGTAACATTTGCCTCTATTTTTTTTGGAAAATGACAAGAAGTTGCTGTAAAGAATGAGTGGGAAAAGGTTCAGGAGCAGCACAGGCCAGATTTTAACCAGGGGTATTATAGTTAACTGAGGGAGCATTTACACGACACTGTTTTAAGCTAACAATTGACAACTTTTTATGCATTTTGGCTGGTTACTTACACAACAACAGCATTTTGGGGGCCTGAAAAAGCAAACTTTTGAAAATGGGTTTCAAAGTGCAAGTTTTTGAAAATGATACCATTACCGTCTCCATGTAAACTACAAAAACATGAATTTGTTAAATGAGCATTCGTATTATGTGTTCAGTCTATAGGTATGTGCGCAAAAGTTTCTTTACAAAGTGACATTGCCAACTACTGGCCTGGCATGCATAGTGCAGCGTTTTAAGTAATTTTTCACGGATCCGTGTGAACGGGGATTGTTTTGATAATGTTGCCATCTGTACGCTAAACTAACATTAACATTTAACATTTTTAATTTTTAGTACATCGTTGTCGTGTAAAGGTACCCTAAATCTAAAACTAAATTCATTAAAAAAAAAAACATTTTTGTTACTTGAAATAGAATAAACTTAAATTAAGAATAAAATAAATAAAATAACTTAAACTTATTTTATTTCAGCTAATGAAAACAAAAACTACAAAACTATAATTAAAATGAAAATGGAAAATATAAAAATAAAAACTAATTAAAAATATTAACAAAAACTATAACAGTAGCTCAGTGATACTAAAATAACACTGACTTTATGAACACATATTACCTGTATATGAACCAAAGCTCAATCTATCAGGAGCATGTGCACAAGCTGCTGCACTAAGGCTTTGACTTCTGTATGATTTTAAGAAAGAAAACGACAAAAAAGCAATCTCATATGTCATATGTTTACCTTTAAACAAGGTATTAAGCTGGAAATAAATATTTCCAGTGACTTTCTAATACCTACTTATAAGTAAAATCCTTCTCTACCTGGAAATAATTCTCAGTTGTTGTTGTTGCACACAAAAAGATTGTGACAGGAGGGAAAAAAAGGAAATATGATGAGATATTTCGCACAAACCAAACATATTTACCTGTGTTGTTGTCACTGTCATTCTCATGCAGTGACACCTTCCTACTTCCTTTCAGGATGGATGAGGGGAGAGAAGAATGGCAGAGATTGTGTTTATGAGGCAAAGGCAAATGGTGCATTTGTAAAACAGCAGGAAACAAAAACGCGACATTCAAAAAGAAGAAGGAGCGAGACAAAAGTAGCTTGTGAGACAAACATTGAAGAACTTGTGGAGGTAAAACAATGTGCAAAGAAGAAAGCAGACAAGAAAACAAGCTAGACAAGATGCTGTAGAGAGCGCACTCTTGCTTACTTGAGAAAGGCTAAAGCAAACGTCTAGAAATAAATACCCACTCTAATGAGAGAGGTGACCTATCGATTGTCTGGAAGGGAGGTGAGAGGGCTGACAGAGAGCTGGGAAGAGGATGATAGAGGCTTCTGTGAGACAGATTAAGGAAAGAAACTGTGGAACCATAACAAAGGCCTGATCCTGTCCAAATGAGAGCAGTCAGAAATAATCCCAAAGAGAGCGCCTCTGATTTATGATCTGACAATATCCACCTGGAACGCTTCTCTCTCAAACACTGTGCCCCAGTCACCATTTACAGGCAACCTAGACAGAAAAAGACACACTACAGAGATGAAAAAGACAGCAAGTGCACATTAATTACCTGCAACAGCAGGGTAAATGGTAAGCGGGGAGAAAGATTAAATACTACATTCCAAGTGAACATTTTCGCTAGCACTGACCAGGCTTGTTTCACGTCTATCCACAGCTTACTGCCAACCATTCCTTTTATTTCACTTGTCTAGATCATGCAACTTCATGCAACTGAGGTAAAGTGAGTTGAGCAGAGGACAAACAGTGACAGATGTTGGCCATGTTGGTAGTTGAACACTCCAGTTGTGAACGTCTAATCTTATAACACTGAGGTTAGTTATTTACAGGAGTGACACCCACTTTTGACAACCACATTACATCTATATTATGTGTACACAACCATACAACAGTAGGTCTGTTAATGGCAATAAAAAAAGTAGAGGAAGAAGAAGAAAAGATGATGAAAACAAAAACATGACAAAAAAAAAGATCAAAAAAGGGCAAAAAACCCTGCTTTTAAAAATAGCTAAATAATGATAAATGGTGATAACTAAGATGAAAAAGATACTGAAAGTTAAACAAGAAATGGTAACAGTTTGCAATAGGTTTCCATTTGTTAATATTAATTAACATGAACTAACAAAGATATTTCTACAGATTATTTTAATTTTAGCCAATATTAAAATCAAAAGCTGTATCTGTAATATTAATGGACAAGAGCTAATATGAACTAACAATGCCAAGTTGTGTTTTTATTACCTATGCTGCAAAAATAAAAAAATAAAAAATGCAGAACACAACACAATGCAGTGCAAAATTAATATTAAAGGGGTCATATGATGCTTTTTTAAAGATCATTATTTTGTGTATTTGGTGTAACAGAATATGTTGACATGCTTTAATGTTCAAAAAACACATTATTTTTCAAATACTGTACATTATTGTAGAGAAAGGAAAACTTGAAATCGCATCATATGACCCCTTTAAATTAATACAGTACATTGAACTTATTTATGGATTTATTATTATATTATTATTTTATTATTATATTATTTCTCATTGTTAGTTAATGTTAGTTGCCAACTAACTAATGCATTAACTAATGGGACCTTACCTTAACGTGTTACCCAAAAAAATATGCATAAAATATGAAAAAGATAAATAGAAATATTTAAAAGTAAACACATACAGTGGGTACGGAAAGTATTCAGACCCCCTTAAATTTTTCACTCTTTGTTATATTGCAGCCATTTGCTAAAATCATTTAAGTTAATTTTTTTTCCTCATTAATGTACACACAGCACCCCATATTGCAGTATTAAAATATCAGTATTAATTTTAAAAAATCTGATTTAAAAAAAGATGAAAATTTTTGAAACAGATGAAAAACAGATAAACTGTTATAAATCAGTTTGAAAAGGCTGAAAATGTTCAATAAAGAGAAAAAAGGATAATTTCTCCTACACTGTCACAACACTCTAGTGTGTAACAAGCTTGGCATTTTTTTATCTTTATATATGATAATATTGCATTTGCAGAGAGCTTGGATTCATTTCTAGCTGAACTAGTGGCTGAAGTGGTTTCAGAAATGCTCACTGGGTTTTTCACTGGGAGAGACTGTATTTGACTTGAGATCACAAAATCTACAAAAGTCATTGCATCTCATGTCAAAGTATTGTTTTGTATATCAAAAGTATATCAAAGGACATATTTCTTTTCTTTTTTATAATCTTATAAACCTGGAGCTTTTGAAGCTTTTAAAGCTATTGAAGCTTTTACCACATACAACATGACAGCCACTTCAAAAATCATCCCTACATGGCCGACACATGAAAAGCCAATGGGAGCAATTCCGAATAACAAGCAGCACAGCTATTTCTGCAGAGTAGTTTATGTGCCAACAACACCGGCATAGCACTGTCAAAGAGTGAAATAATTCATTTGCTGAGGTTTAAGTGGGGCTTTACCACAGGGATCCCTAACTCACTCGTGTTTCTTGTTCCTGGGCAGCTGAGTGGAGAAATGTGACATGGGTGAAGCTGAATTATCTGACAGCATCGTGTGCTGTCTGCTAAATTTAATCGTCTCTGTGTTTGGACTCATCAAATATGAATTTAAAGTTTTTACTTTTCAGAAGAGTGAAAAAAGAGATGGCGCTACGTCTTAGACAAACTGACAGCAATTTTACTGCAGTATAATGAAAGTAAACAAGAAAACATATACATAGCAGGGGAAAAAACAATAAAAAGGACAAACGACAATCTGATAAAAACGCAGAAAAAAGGCCAAAAATAAAATAAAAAGAGGAGAGATAAAAAAAAAAAAAAATAATAATAATAATAAATAAAATTCTGATTAAATCAGATAAAAAGAATGAAAAAAGAGACTATTCTGATGAGTAACATCTTAGTCACTTTCACACACAGCCTTTTCCATAATTTAACAGCATTTTCCCATTTAGAGGTCATGTGAGAATAAGTTGTTGAAATGCTGGCAAATCAACAATTTTACTGCAGTGTAAAGAAAGTGGCTCTAGTCTTTGTGGATATGCCTAATATATTGTTTGAGTGTACTTATTTTTGGCCTTTATTGAAGGTGAAAATATAATGTTATATTAAAGCAACAATTTAATGCATACAGTGAGGCAAATGATACATACAGCTATATTAATGTAGGTCAAGTAAAACTAAATTGCCTCCACAGACTTGTGTGTACGAGACAAGACTTGACTACACATGTAATTTAACTACAGGCTTTACCTGACGTGCCTATATTTCTAATGTGGCGAACAGTCTCAGTAATAGTTCACCTTCTTATCTGTGTTTAGCATCTTTGATTAAGCCGTATGCTAGCTGCATGAGTTTCCTACTTGATGCTTAAAGCCCAAGATCAAAGAGAGTGAGATTATTTGACAGTGTTGTCACTGCGACAGTGCTGCCCGCTCTAGGTCTATTTGAAGGGAACGGGGTGGCTTACCGACCAGTGTGGGAATTGTCAATTGGCCCTTGAGGAGTTTTGCGTAAGAAAAACCAGCATGTCTGAGGATGGCAATTGGGGAGTTTGAGCTCTCACACTGAAGTAGTGAACATTTTCAAAATGACCGTTAATGGCTGATATTGATTTGTTTACTTTTTAATGATTATCTTTTTTATGCCATTATCATACATTTTTAATGCTTTGTTCTACTTGCTAATATATAATTCCTTTGTGAATTGAATTGCTTTTTACAAATAATCTATTAAATTTTTTGCATATATTTACATTTATTATATTACACAATTTCTTTAATGATATCCATTATATATTAATATAATTAAATAATATATTACATTTTTTGTTTGTTAACCATATTGGTGACCTTTTTTGTGTTTCAAGCACATTCTTCTACCATTTAAATGAATGCAAATTAGAAAAGCCTTGTACAGAAATTCATTTTACTTGCAGATTTTCACAACTCTTGCCTGCAAAATGAGAAGAAGAAAAAATACAATGAATAAGAACGAAGGCCAAATACAATATTTTAAAGCAGTCATGACATGCCATGTCATTAATGAACACTCCTAAAATACAGAGGAACATAGTGGATCCAGTCCTTTTGACACTTTTTTTTTGTGAAAAGTGTGCACCCCCGCATTCAAGTTAATCATTGAAGGTCCTAATGTGATGGCGCAGGGTTCTATCTTGTAATATCTGGCACCCATTTACTCGTCCTGACGGGTGCACCTACACTCAAAGCCATATCATTCTTTTCAGTTCATTGACCTCCTCACACTCCTATTCTTTCCCCTCTTCTATCCCACTGCGTCATCACAGACAGGCATTGTGAGGACGTGCCCGGCAATTAAAGCCAGCCTGGCGCCGGGGCTAATAAGATTCCAGAACCACACTCTCTCTCCCTAACACCTCACCAAGGTTATCGGCCAGCAAGCTCGCCCCACACACCGCTCCCAGCGGACCCCAGCAGAGAAGCTCTCTGCAGAGGCAGAGCTACAGAAAAAGCCAAGATAATGTTAACTCCTGAAATTCATTTGCTCTGCGAGGGAAAGCGAGAGAGAGACAGGGGAAAAGGAAGAGAAAACGTAAGGGAACGAGAGCGAAAGCGAGAGACCGAGCTGCCTCATTAGTTTTTCAGTCACAGCATCACTTTCTGCTCACACCAGGCTTACATACTGAGGAGAAAAGCTGCAGTGAAAAATCACCTCACCTCTGACAAGTGCTGTTCACCAGGCAGACACAGAACAATAACGGTGTCTTACAGCGAGGCCTCCACCTCACTCTCGCTTTCCCTCTCTCTCTCCCCTTCTTCTCTTTCTGCATGCTGTTCTCTCTTTTATCAATAATGGATATGGTTTGAGAAGCTGTAGATTTAAAAATCCAAAAAACAAAATATGGAACAAAACATTTTTTACAATAAATTATTTAAAAAGTGTCTATAATGGATATGAATGTTCCCTTTCAGTCAGTCACGTTCGATGTTATGTCACCTTCGAGTGAGTAATGAAAATTAGCATTGGCATGCGAGATTGGCGAATGGACATTGGCGTGTGAGATTTGCATTGCGCACTCTGCCCTTTAAAGTGGGTATATAAGGAAGAGCGCGTGCAATCACACATTCAGTGTTTCGCTTCGGAGCTGAGCGTATGCAGGGGTTAAAGCAAAAAAGTACCTGCAGAGGGCGCCAACGGCCTGGTGATGTTTCACTTTACAGCGTGATTAAACTTTCCATTAAATCCATTACATTTTTTAATATTTGGCCACATGCAAACGCAGAAACGTTTATTTTGAAATCGCGATGTACAATAAATGGCATATTTAGAAATAGGTTGATGTATTGTTCTGTGTTGTCAAAGGTTTATAAATTATTTACGTTACAAATCTAGTGAGATAATGCACACTGTTTTCCCAGATGAACGTAATCAATTCAAATTCACAGCATATGCAGAGGAAGAGTTTAGCCCCTTTCACACATACATCACTGGTAAATTACCGGTAAGAGATTATGTGTGATTCAGGACCTTTTCAAAAATCCCGGTAAATTTGTTCTGGCAATCATATCGTTCTTATGGAGATGACATGATTACTCTGAGCTGTTTACAAAGCTCCGCTGCTTTTTAATTAGTTTTTCTATATAAATATGCATTAGATGGACATCTTTGACCATTGCGCCTCGCAGCTTTATGTCGCGCTTCTCCATTCATCAGGGCTGCGACTCTGCAATTGGATACTATTATGTGTGTCTCGTGTTTATAAGAGCAAAATATTCTGATTGGCTAGTAATGTTAGTTTGGTTGAGAGTGAAAGCTGTGCTCCTCTTATACCACTGGTAGGTGAACTCATGGACTCGAAAGTGATATCAACAAGTTTTTTTAAATGTAGGATTATTTTTTTACGCAGCCAAACGCTGCACACCGGAGATCCGGCACGGTGCCAGAGAACTTTAAGCCCTGCGTATGTGTTCAAGCAAACAGTCACCGGTAGCAGAGTGAGAAAACGAGTGTTGGTGTTACGGCGCGTCAGCGATAGCCGCTTGTTCCAGTGCTGCTGCAGCTTTTTGAGAGATATCTCTGGTGCACACTGCAGTTATAAACAGCTGTCAGTTGTGCTGCAACCTCTCCTGTGTGCTTCAGCACTTCTATTAAAAAGAGCATTTCTCTAAAAGAGCGGCAAGTGTGTGACATTTCGTCTTTTTAAAGATGTCATTCCACCCGTGTGTTTCTGGGTGCGGTCACTTTCTGGCTCCGTCTGACAGTCATGATCGCTGTATCATGTGCCTGGGCTTTAAGCATGCTGAGTCGGCATTCATGGATGAGTCATGTTCCCATATCGGGAAGATAACTATCGCAAGTGAGGTGGAGTCCCCTTTGCTATGCCCCGATCTAGTTCCTCCTCCTCAAAGAGAGGGAGGACTACTTCGGCATGTGGCCAGGGTGACTTGAAGATTACAGTGAGGGCTTCCCTGCTGAGCACGTCTCCGTGGCTCCTTCGCTCCTCTAGCACATTGCAAGCTGTGTAGTTCCGGTTGCTGGTCCTTCTAGGGGGGACCCAGCATCTCATTCAGGTCTCTGGCGGATGACAGGATGTCGATCGCTGCATAGGAGGGTGAGCTAGGCTCCAAGGATGAAGACCCGGCTGCGTTGCCCCCTTCGGGGAAGGTAGTGTTGCCCGAGTCAGACCCAGAGCTGACTGTTATGCTTTTCCGGGACGCAGATAGCGTCAGGCTTGAGTGGAAGCAGTTGTGCGAACACAGGGACCTGGTGCTCCAGCACTTCAGCCATCTGGGGCTTCGGGTCAACTGGGAAAAGAGCAAACTCTCCCCTGTACAAAGCATCTCTTTTCTCGGTATGGAGTTGGACTCAGTCAAGCTGACGGTACGTCTCTCAGCCGAGTATGCCCAGTCGATGCTGAACTGCTTGAATTTATTCAAGAGCAGGAAAGCGGCTCCACTTAAACAGTTTCAGAGTCTCCTGGGGCATATGGCATCCATAGACGCAGTCACGCCGCTCAGACTGCTTCATGTGAGACCACTTCAGCATTGGCTTCACAACCGAGTTCTGAGAGAGCACGGCACGCTTCAATCACCCCGACCTGCCACCAAGCCTTCAGTCCGTGGTCGGACCTTGCATTTCTACGGGCAGGAGTTCCCCTAGTGCAAGTGTCCAGGCATGTTGTTGTCTCAACAGATGCCTCTGCCACCGGCTGGGGTGCCATGTGCAATGGCATGCAGCATTGGGCTCTTGGACAGGACCTTGACTGCACTGGCACATCAATTGCCTTGATTTGCTAGCAGTACCCTTGGCATGGATGCGCTGGCACACAGCTGTCCTCGGGGCTTACGCAAGTATGCGTTACCCCCAGTGAGCCTTCTCGCACAAACACTGTGCAAGGTCAAGGAGGACGAGGAGCAGGTCTTGCTAGTTGCGCCCTATTGGCCCAACCGGACCTGGTTCCCAGAACTGATGCTCCTTGCGACAGCTGCTCCCTTGCAGATTCCTCTGAGGAAGGATCTTCTTTCTGAGAGACAGGGCAAACTTGGGCACCTGCTTCCAGACCTCTGGAACCTCCATGTGTGGTCTCTGGACAGGATGCGGAGGGGTTAGGTGGTCTGCCTCCAGCAGTGGTAGACACCATCACTTCAGCGAGAGCTCCCTCCACGAGGCACGCCTACACTTTGAAGTGGAACCTGTTTGTTGACTGGTGTTCTTCCCACCAAGACAACCCTTGGAGATGCCCAATCAGAGTGGTGCTTTCTTTCCTGCAGGATAGGTTGGAGCAATGGCCGTCTCCCTCCACCTTGAAAGTGTATGTTGCTGCTATTACCGTGCATCGCGATGCAGTAGACGGTAGGTCTGTGGGAAGGCATGACCTGATCATCAGGTTCCTTAGGAGTGCAAGGAGGCTAAATCCTCCCTGCTCTTACCTAGTACCCTCTTGGGATCTCTCTCTGGTCCTAACGACCATACAGAAGGAGCCCTTCAAACCTCTGCAGTCAGTGGAGCTGAAGATCTTGTCTCTAAAGAGAGTGCTCCTCACTGCATTGGCTTCCGTTAAGAGGGTAGGGGACCTGCAGGCATTTTTGGTTCACGAATAGTGCCTGGAGTTCGGGCCGGCCTACTCTCACGTTATCCTGAGACGCCCTTTAGGGATCAAATGGTGAACCTGCAAGCGCTGCCCTCGGTGGAGGCAGACCCAGCCCTTGCTCTGCTCTGTCCCGTTGGAGCTTTGCACTTATATGTGGACCATACGCAGAGCATTAGGACCTCAGACCAGCTCTCTGTCTGTTATGGCGGACAGCAGAAGGCAAAGGCAGAGGCTTGCCTACTGGATAGTGGATGCCATAGTCCAGGCCTACCAAGCGCAAGGCCAGCTGTGCCCCCTGGGGGTGAGAGCTCACTCTACTCTGGGTGTTGCTTCCTCCTGGGTGTTGGCACATGGTGCCTCGATAACAGACATATGTAGAGCTGCGGACTGGGCAATACCTAACACGTTTGCAAGATTTTATAATCTCTGTGTTGAGCCTGTGTCCTCCCATGTACTCACCTCAAGTAGCCAGTAAACACTAGGATGTGCTCGGTGTCAATCACGCTTGCTGCGCCATTCCCCTCTTCAGACTGGATGAGTGCGCTCCTCTGCTTCAAGGGTTAGTTCCCCTCATGGCGAACCCTGGTAGAAGTTTCTCCAGCACCCCCCGGCAGTCTGATGTGGCAGAGCATAAGACGCAAGGCCTAGTGCTGGTGGGTATGCCCCAGGTCAGCCCCGTGCTAGGCTATGTGTTGTGATTCCACCACTGGGTGATCCCACGTGTGTATCCTTCCACGGTATGGCTTCCCTCACTGTGAGCCCGTGTCTTTCCCTAGCAGAGCTCACTCTGCCGTCCCTGTTCGGTACTGACTTATTGTTATCCTGGGGATTCGCCCAGCTTATACAGGGCACTGGAAGGGGCAGCAATAGTGGCACTTTTGTAGGAGTTCCAATGCTTCAGTTCAGTTCTGACGTAACGTTGAACGTAACTGACTAAAAGGGAATGTCTCAGTTACATATGCAACCCTCGTTCGCTGGAGTTCAGGCCGGTCTACTCTCATGTTATCCTGAGACCCTGGCCTGGATACGTGCACAAGGTTCCTACCATGCCCTTCAGGGATAAAGTGGTGAACCACAATTGCTGTACCACTGCTGAGTGGCCGGGACACACCATCTCGGCTCCTCAGCGATAAACTGAATGTGCGGTTGATTCCTTATATACCCGCTTTGTGGGGTGGAGTGCACGATGCAAATCTTGCATGCCAATGTCAATTGGCTCGTTTTCATTATATTTGAAGGTGACTGGGCTCTCGGGCAGGATCCCAATGCTTCATTCAGTTCAATTCTGATGTAACGTCTTCGTTCACTCCTTCAGGGAACGATGGTTACATACGTAAGACATTTTTTGAATGAATGTTTTTGGATCAAAACCAATAATTTCATTAATCAGTCTCATACAGTGTGGCATTCTAAAATTACTCTAAAAGTGTTAAAAAATATAAAAATAATAAAAAAAAATATTTCACTTTATTTTAATGTATCCTTGTTACAGTGTAATTATACATTTAAGTACTGAGTAATATTAATTAACTACATGTACTTACTATATGGTTAGGGTTAGGATTAGGGTTTGGCTTAGTGTTACTTGCATGTAATTATGCATAATTTATTGTTATTATAATAGTAAGTGCATGTAACATGTGTAACAAGGACACCTTAAAATAAAGTGTTATCAAACATTTAAATTCATTATTAAAAATAAAAAATCTAGAATTATTCCAATTTCTTAAATTATTTTTTTTGTTATAATTGCTATTAGATTTTAATTATTGTTATAGTAATTTTTGTGAGCTCACAATAATTTAGATAATATTTGCACTTTCAAACGTTCATTTGCCACACCACAGGACACAATTTAAATGTTTTTAAATGAACAAGAGACGAAAAAAAGTACTTTTATATGTGACCTTTTGTAGGACTTATGTATAACTAATGGAAGATATGAATGTCATGATGTTGAATAAAAAGATCATGGACATGTTGAATAATCATGAAACTCTGACCCTGAGAATTAAACAAACTATTTTGTCTACCATAGCTTTATCACTACACTCTTAAAAATAAAGGTTCCAAAAGGGGGTTTCGCAGTGATGCCATAGAAGAACCATTTTTTATTCCCTAATTATTAAAAGAATCTTTTTTTCTTTGAAGAACATTTTGGTAAGGCTTTAGATTACAACCCGCAATGTACTGCGTAAGTAAACAGAATTTATAGCGTAACTTTTTTGTAATTACAGTGTACCTATTCCGTACCTCCGTGTAGGTATAAGGTAACAATATGCAAAGTTTGGGGAATAAAGGAGTAATAATCTGTAAAATTACAAATTATTTCTACTGTAAGTATTTTGAATCTAAGGGGTACCTATTCTAATATTACGTGGTATGTATGACCTAACAACAATCTTATATTTGCAAGCGATTTAGCAAAAACATACACTGTGTACTTTTTTATAACCTACACATATAAAACACGCTGGTAATTGTTTCAATCCAAACACTCGGTTGAGACTATTTGGGTTGATATCAGTAATAATAAGTAACCCGATGTTGCTGGGTTATATATGTGGAGGACGTGAATGAGAGCATGCAGCAAGTCACGTGAGTTCAAACTTGAACGGTTCTGTGTGCAACGAAATCCGTGCTGCGGTGCTTAAGATGGGAACATGTGTGGAAAATAGGAGAAAACTAATCAAAGCTCAGACGAGGGACAACTTTGAAACTGTCTGGAGTGTGTTCCTTTAAAACTGCAGCAGTGAATGGGGTGATTGCGAACTGGAAACAGCTGGAATGGCGCATGAGACGAGTCTATCCGTGTTTGCGGCGCTCATGACAAGTATACTTACATAGTTCTTTGCGGGTTGTAATCTAAAGCGTTACCAACATTTTTCAACTATAAAGAGTGCTTTGTGGAATTAAAAGTTTCTATGGATGTTAAAGGCTCTTAATGGAACCACAGAAGGCAATTAAGAACCTTTATTTTTAAGAGAGTATATATTAGATTAGCTAATCACTGGCATAGTTCCCCCTAAATGAGCTCTTGGTTCTGTTGTCATAACCATAACGGTTTCTAAATGAATCTTTACGATTATATACAGCTCAGTTTTGTGTGGTGAAGGTGGACTGGAGAAGTAGCTTTGTGCCAAACCTAATCAAAGTCTTATATTTAAAAAGAGTAATGTTTGATACTGTTTCAACCTAAAAATGCTGACTTAAAATTGAGAGCAGACACTGGCCATTTCTCAATATGCGTTCTTCAGCGATCTTGCGTCCTTGTGTTCTCACGTGGCTCTACGTCATCATTAACCATCAAAGTTCAATTCCAATTCTCAAGAACGCAAGTACAGAGGTCGCATGAAAGTGCCTGGATGTGTTCTTGATATCGAGGATGCATCGAATGCAGACTTGAGAGAATCGAGCCGTTAGAAATCCCAGAAGACGCTGCGGGCGACCGGTGTACGGAAGCCTGCAAGCTTTAAACTCGCTCTCGCAAATACTTGACGGCTCTTGATAATAAACATTTATCGTTTTGTTTTGATTCATTTTAATAAAGTTATTAGACCCCGAGAAAGTCGGCAGTATTTTTATTGGCATATTAAAATTAATCTTAACATAGTCATAGTTAAACATATAACGCTGTAAAATAAAACGATACAATTATATGTAAATAATATTTATAACAGTATGAAATGTTTTGATAAATTATGACATTTGTTTGTAATGTTATGTTATATTTATGGTTCATTGGCCGCTGCTTATGCTGTGACTATGCGGTCAGTTAAGCAAGAATGCAGCACATCTCAATTCTCAAAAGGGTGCATTCTATGTTCTCGTGTCCTTCCGAGTTCGTTCTTCCAAGGAAGCTCTCCGCGAGAACGCAAGTCCGTTCTTTGCGTTTTGGGAATTGAGAAACAGCCACTAACTCACTTGTCCGTTCTAGAGCCAAAGCAGAGGGAAATATACAGTATTGGATTATCCTCTGTAAACATAAAAATGTAGCAGGGGATGAGAAAGCAAACACTGCTAGCTTCCCAAAAGGAGTTGAGGGCTATTCTTCACAGCACAGAGAACAGCTGGGGGTGGAAATCCCTAGTCTCACCAGATTTACTGTTGTGAGTCACATCAAAAGCAGAAAAATATCCACTATAAATAACTTCAGTGGCTAGCGCTCAAACCCGTGTTTTTCAGTTTAAAAGAGGCTCTTCATGCAAGGAGAGTTGGATGCTGTGGGGCTGTGAAGAGGAGCTGCTCAATGCCAGTTTGTGTCAGTCAGAGAAGACGAAACCCCCTTACAGACAAATTCTAAACAAGGCCTACTGAGAATTTCAGAAAAAGGAAAGCTGCCAGAGGTTCCTTTTAATATGAGACTTGAAATTTCTGGTCAGATTTGATCACAACACGCCGAGTTAATGGCGATTTGGTAACTCTGCTTCAACAAGGCCTATGAATACATCAAAAGTGTACTCTAAAATGACATAAAATGACATGACATGGAATATTTAAGGGGCAATTCACTTAAAAGCATCATTTATTTACTCTCATGGTGTTCCAAACCCATATGACATAGAACACACAAAAAAAAAGAAATTCCGTCGAATGTCCTAGATGCTCTTTCTCACACAAAAAAGTGATTAACTTTCATGCCTTAATAAGGATATATATTTGAAAAAAAGAGGGGTGTGTGTGTATATATATATATATATATATATATAATATTGATATCATGTTAATGCTACACATACAATAATATCATAAATAATTCAGCACCAGTTGAGACTGGTTGACATTAGTTAGTATTGCACTGTAACGTCTCTACACTTCTCTACACTCTTAGGGTACGTTTAACAACTAAAACACTGTATTATGCATGTCAGGTCAGTATTTGGCGATGTCTGTGCACATATCTATAGACTGAACACATTATACGCATACATATGACTTTTTCACAAATTCACATTTTTGTAGTTTACACAGAGATGATAATTGTATCCTTTTCAAAAACTTGCATCTTGAAACCCATTTTCAAAAGATTGCATTTTAAAAATGCTGTTGTCATGTAAATGCCTCCTTATTTTACATGTGATTCATTGGCCAAAAAAACACCACAAAACAAATAAAATGAAACATGAATTTGACAGTTTTTTTAAATTAATTTGAGCTTTTTTATTCAAACTGTCTATAGATATTACAATAATATTATTATTCATTCTTTTAGCGATAACAGTCATGTAGTAGTGAAAATATGGTATTTGTTATATATCAATATACATCTATATAACAACTAAATATATGATAACACTCATTTTCTTACCAAAACCACCTTAACGTAAAAAATAAAAAATGTGAGATAAATTGTAAAATAAGAAATTAATTCACATTGCAAGAAATAAAGTTGTGAATTGTGAGATATTAAGTCGCAAATGCAATATTTATTTATTTTATTACTATTACTTTATAATATTTACATCATCTCTTCAACCTTGTCTGAATGTGGCCAACACCAGGACTGTTCTCCACAGGCACACATTGCCATTATGGGATGTGTCCCCTGGCAGCTCAATGCATCAGAATCAAAGAGTGAAATCCAGTGGGCATCAAAGGTTACGGCTACTCCGATTACCTGACTGCTGAGTTCCTTCAAACTTGGCATCCATCGGAAAGAACGTCTAGCACTGGAAGACTAACATACAGTGTCCTCTATTGGGATTCAAATGCTCTTTTGATCCACATGACATTCCGAGAATATCTTATAAACAGCACATTATTCTTAATACGGCTCAAGTTTCATTAGCATGAGGCTATTCACGCTGCGATGTAGCGAGTAAGCTCGCTATTGCTTTGAGACGTTGTCGTTATTGTCACTATACCAAGCGGCAGCTGTAACTTAACGTGACGTGATTTAAGAGTATTAGGAGAGGCTGTGATTACAACACAGACTCACAGATGTGAGGGAGCCCGTCGCTCAGAGTAGTTAGCATGCAAAGTTTAGCATGCAAATTCAGCAGTTCAATGGGGCGACAAACATGCACATTAGCATTGCCGACACTCAAAACAAATGTTCTCGCCCTGCTCTCAACGTCACACGTTCCGCCATCCAAAACCCCCTGCAAACAATTAGGCCATGAGGCTTTTAAGTTCACTCATCTTTCGTTTTAGTCACAATTGTGAACAAAACCGTGTTCTTATCGATAAGCCTGATGGAAAGCTTTATTATGCTATTTAACAAAGGGATGAATCGGCCCCTTTTTCTCTTGCGTCGAGCAGCATACAAAGCACTTTACAAAAGAATGCTCTTGCCTCACTTGCTCAGCTAACCTTCGCTGTGGCTCATTTGAATATTCCCATCATGCTTCATTTCAGGGTTTAGCCAGGTGGCGAAATGGGGTAAACCAAACACTTCCAAATGAGAGGCTTTCTAATGCGCGCTAAGAGACCTCTCTTATTTTCATATTTCAGACCGACCTGTGACTTTGTGTCTGTAATTTGCATGAAACACAATTGTTCATCTAATACAGATGGGGCCTGATTGAATCTTTCCTTTTCATTTAATCAAAAAGAGGACAATTGCGGTATTTTTCGCAGGAGCAGCGCAGCCGTACCTTTGGCCCAGAATTAGATGGTAGTGATTGTTTCAAAAGAGTTTTTGTGTTATTTCATTTATTCATCTACTTCATTCATTCATTTCCTGCTTCTGCCTCACAGGAGAATTCCAATTACACCTGCCGTCTGTTTGGTAGCCTTAGCGCTCCTTGCTGCTCACTGTTTGTGCTGGAAAAGTGTATGCATTGTGGAAAAAAGGGGGGTTTAATCAAGAGGAGGATGCAAAAAGTGATTGCCAGGAGGGAAGCGTGCTGAACTCATCAATGATATGCTCATCAATAGTGAAGTTAGTGGTCAGGCTGCAAATCGATGGAGACTAAAATTGGCCAAAAAAACACCACAAAACAAATAAAATGAAACATGAATTTGACAGTTTTTTTTAATTAATTTGAGCTTTTTTATTCAAACTGTCTATAGATATTACAATAATATTATTATTCATTCTTTTAGCGATAACAGTCATGTAGTAGTGAAAATATGGTATTTGTTATATATCAATATACATCTATATAACAACTAAATATATGATAACACTCATTTTCTTACCAAAACCACCTTAACGTAAAAAATAAAAAATGTGAGATAAATTGTAAAATAAGAAATTAATTCACATTGCAAGAAATAAAGTTGTGAATTGTGAGATATTAAGTCGCAAATGCAATATTTATTTATTTTATTACTATTACTTTATAATATTTACATCATCTCTTCAACCTTGTCTGAATGTGGCCAACACCAGGACTGTTCTCCACAGGCACACATTGCCATTATGGGATGTGTCCCCTGGCAGCTCAATGCATCAGAATCAAAGAGTGAAATCCAGTGGGCATCAAAGGTTACGGCTACTCCGATTACCTGACTGCTGAGTTCCTTCAAACTTGGCATCCATCGGAAAGAACGTCTAGCACTGGAAGACTAACATACAGTGTCCTCTATTGGGATTCAAATGCTCTTTTGATCCACATGACATTCCGAGAATATCTTATAAACAGCACATTATTCTTAATACGGCTCAAGTTTCATTAGCATGAGGCTATTCACGCTGCGATGTAGCGAGTAAGCTCGCTATTGCTTTGAGACGTTGTCGTTATTGTCACTATACCAAGCGGCAGCTGTAACTTAACGTGACGTGATTTAAGAGTATTAGGAGAGGCTGTGATTACAACACAGACTCACAGATGTGAGGGAGCCCGTCGCTCAGAGTAGTTAGCATGCAAAGTTTAGCATGCAAATTCAGCAGTTCAATGGGGCGACAAACATGCACATTAGCATTGCCGACACTCAAAACAAATGTTCTCGCCCTGCTCTCAACGTCACACGTTCCGCCATCCAAAACCCCCTGCAAACAATTAGGCCATGAGGCTTTTAAGTTCACTCATCTTTCGTTTTAGTCACAATTGTGAACAAAACCGTGTTCTTATCGATAAGCCTGATGGAAAGCTTTATTATGCTATTTAACAAAGGGATGAATCGGCCCCTTTTTCTCTTGCGTCGAGCAGCATACAAAGCACTTTACAAAAGAATGCTCTTGCCTCACTTGCTCAGCTAACCTTCGCTGTGGCTCATTTGAATATTCCCATCATGCTTCATTTCAGGGTTTAGCCAGGTGGCGAAATGGGGTAAACCAAACACTTCCAAATGAGAGGCTTTCTAATGCGCGCTAAGAGACCTCTCTTATTTTCATATTTCAGACCGACCTGTGACTTTGTGTCTGTAATTTGCATGAAACACAATTGTTCATCTAATACAGATGGGGCCTGATTGAATTTTTCCTTTTCATTTAATCAAAAAGAGGACAATTGCGGTATTTTTCGCAGGAGCAGCGCAGCCGTACCTTTGGCCCAGAATTAGATGGTAGTGATTGTTTCAAAAGAGTTTTTGTGTTATTTCATTTATTCATCTACTTCATTCATTCATTTCCTGCTTCTGCCTCACAGGAGAATTCCAATTACACCTGCCGTCTGTTTGGTAGCCTTAGCGCTCCTTGCTGCTCACTGTTTGTGCTGGAAAAGTGTATGCATTGTGGAAAAAAGGGGGGTTTAATCAAGAGGAGGATGCAAAAAGTGATTGCCAGGAGGGAAGCGTGCTGAACTCATCAATGATATGCTCATCAATAGTGAAGTTAGTGGTCAGGCTGCAAATCGATGGAGACTAAATGGAATAGTGAAGAATCTTCTCATGGAATACTTTGGAAATTGTTGTTATGTGTAAGACTGTCTCCTTTCATATATATTATAAAATACAGGAATATTTGCTGAAATAAGTCACAAAACAAATATAACTTCTGATATTACATTTTTGTGACAAAAGCATTAAAAATGTGGCTTTAGAAGCTAAATATACAGCTTTTATTTCCATTATCAACATAATTACATACCATATCAACTGGCAACTTAAGAGTCCCCAGCAATCAATTTTTCTAATGAATTTCTTACTAGTTTCTGGTGCAAATTCAAATCTATTTGTCGTTTGAGTGTGGTCTGTTCAGTTTCTCGGTCTGAAAAAGTGGTTTCCGAATTGCACCTGGGTCCTCTTGAATAGGTGGTCTGTCAATTCATATAAATTCTTCCTAAATGGCATTTCATGCTTGGGCTTTGAGAATTTTGATGTTTTTGAAAGTCTCTTATGCTCACTAAGTCTTCATTTATTTGATCAAAAATGCAGTAAAAACAATGATATTATGAAATATAATTATATATATAATATAATTTTATATAAAATAATATAATTTAAAACAACTATTTGATTTTAATATATTTTCAGCAGCCATTACTCTAGTCTTCAGTGTCACATGATCCTTCATAAATCATCCTAATATGCTGATTTGGTGTTCAAGAAACATTATTATCACTGCTGAAAACCGTTGTGCTTTACTTTTTTCTGTAAATGTGAAAATACATTTTTTCCCTCAGATTTTTTGATTAACAGATAGCTAAAAAAAGTTATTTGAAATAGATTTTTTTGTAACAATGAATAAATTTTTACTGTCATTTAATTTCACCTAATTTAATACAGCATATTAATTTCCTTGAAGAAATTTTTCCAGTGGAAGTATATAGCCTATACCTATGAATAATCACACTTAATTAATGTTACTTTGACAGTCCTTGTCAAAGCATTCTAGTCATTCCAACAGAGAACAGTATATCCCAGTTACTGAGTCTCACTTCTCTCAAGACGAGCTTCAGTTAATATGCTCAGTAACAGCCTACAGTGGGCACAGTTCACAACCATCAAACTCAATAAAACCCACATCAATCATCACATATTTGGCCCTACACAACACTACAGTTGCGAAGTGAATTCACTCTGGCTATTTACAATGTATTTTAATCTTTTGGATCAGTCTGTGGGTTGTGCTTTGGGAATCTGGGGATACTAACTGGCAGCTAAGTACTCTTTGATGGAGCGGCTCCTCCTCCTGTCTTGCTGTCATGCATGAGTGTGTGTGTAGGACTCTTATGAGTGTGGCAGAGGCAGCAGACTGTGAAACAAGCCTTCTTCACTCAAACTGAGAGCTAATTGGGTGTGGCTCAAACAATATGGCTTCCTACGGCTCAGTAGAGATGAATGGCCCCACTCCCGAAGATGGCAAACTTTGCTCTTCCAGGGCATCCAATCAGCTTAGACAATCAACAAACAGGAGGATCCATTGTAAATCTCGCCTTGACAGGCCACTGAAATGAGAGATTTTACTCAAAACGACAATAACTGTCAAATAGAAATAGGATTAGGATTTGGAGGCTCACATTGCACATCGTGAGTGAGAGATGTCATCATGACTGCGCTTTTGCTGTTTGAATTGAGTGATTTTTCAGGTTGAGTGAAGAAAACCTAATGTTATTTGAGATTGGAGTAATGCTGGAATTCATCTAACGACGGCATGAATGATTCGTACACATTATCAGCAATTGTTTTCAGCAATGAAAAAGGGTAAACAGAGAGATGGCTGATGGCTGCGAGAACCTTCTCCCACAAGGATGCACACTAAACTGCCGAGATTCAACCACTCTCACATGCATTTGTCCTCTCTTGTCCTCCATGTAATATCCCAGTGTCTATACTTGAATGAATCACCCATATCATTCTGGAGCACATGCAATAAGCTTGAACACAAATTGAAAGTTAGTTTCTTTAACCCTAATATTATGTTCAGTTGAAATTCTCTTTATGCTGTTTATGACTGGGGTCCTGTGATGGACTGGTCAACCATCCAGTGTATTACCCTGCTTACAGCCTGAGACACTGGGATAGGCTACAGCATCCCTACAACCCTATAGGACAAGCATTTTGGATGGATGGATGGATGGATGGATAAATGAACATGAATGGATAGGTGGATGGTTGGATGGATGAACATGAATGGATGAACACAAGCAGAGTTTACGGATGGATGGATGAACATGGATGAATGGAAGAACATGAATAGATGAACATGAATAAATGGATGGATGGATGAACAGATGGATATTTTGAAACTGAAAACTGAATTAACAGCCTTCAGAATAAGTAGGCATGCACCTTTTATCCAGACATTCATTTTCATCCAATAGATGATTTTTGAGGTAAACAATAGAAAAAATATGATAAAACAAATTAAACAAATAATATTTACATGAAAAAATTCTAAATTTTCATGTTAAATTTGACTGATGTTATCATATTGTTCCAAACCTGTATGACTTTCTTTTTTCTGCAGAACACAAAAGAAGTTATTTTGATGTTTTTGTCAACAATGATTGTCAATAGGGTCACAAATATAGGACCTAACACAATACTGGACCTTATTTACTTTCATTTTATGCGCAAAAACATTGAGACGTCAAAATATTTTCTTTTATGTTCCACGGAAGAAAGAAAGACTCAAGTTTGAAAGAAGGTAAATTATGTCAGAATTTTTCATTTCTAGGTAAACTACCCCTTTAAGCCAACATTTGTTTTGTTGAAAGATGACATAGTATAGTCTTTTATGTTACATTACTTTACACAAACCATTACATTACTTTAACCATTATGTGGTTTCACTCCAAATCGGCTCTGTGCACTGCATTCTGTGGAGCTCTGCATGACATAAATTAGTCAATCACAGCAAGGATTAAGATATAGTAGGTACACACACACACACACACACACACACACACATAATCTCAAAAACGACTTGTTGCAGTTTAATGGCACCACACCGTAAAAGCCAATAAGTACAAACATTTGCAGTCAGCTACAAACCACAGTCTGGGTCTTCAGTCTCCAGCTCAGATCTTATCGGCGTCCTGTGCAGAAGAAAGACCTAACTTATCTAAATTTGCCATGGACTCAGCTAGAGAAATCAATATCACACCATCTTTGCGCACAACAACACACAAACTACAACCAAAGGAAAACACACTTTACAATCTCTTAAATCTTCACCCTAAACCTCTTTTACAAACACTAAATATCAAGCAGAGACAACAAGGAGGATGTACTTGTTTATCTTAGCAGCCTAAAGTGATGCACAATATCCTTTGTGCTATCAGTGTTGCTATGTTGTTGGGTTTCAATTAGCATTTTGTGTCCAATACAATAATTTATTGTCCCCACTAAATATCATGTGGACATAAAGGAATAGTTCACTCAGAGATAAAAAGTCTGTCATCATTTACTCACCATCATGTCACTCCAAGGCTTTAAAATACTTTTTTTTTCAACTTTGAAAAACAAATTAAGATATTTTAATGAAATCTTAAGAGATTTATGATTCTCCCCATTGCAACTTCATTCCACCATACGATATGAATCGAGCAGTTTAATCCAAGTCTTCTGAAGAGACAAAAACATACTTTTACAAAGTTTTTATGAACTTTTTGAAGCCTCAAAGTTTTTAGTAAAATTGACTTTCAAAGGAGGGACATAAATCTTTCAGGTTTCATTAAAAAAAAGCTTAATTTATGTTTTGACGATGAATGAAAGTCTTAAGGGTTTGGAACAACATGAATTGATGACAGAATTTTTATTTTTGGGTGAACCCTAAAATGCTAATCAAAAATGAAATTTTGTTGAAGAAAATATATATATATTTTTTTGCAACACAGAAGAAGACATTATGAAAAGTCTTTACACAGTTCAACGTCAGTTCATGGTGAACATGTCTGGCAAGCTCCAAACATGTCAAAATAAGACCATGAAAGCAATTTGAATAGCCTTAATTACCTACATTTCTGTCTTTTTCAAATAAAGCTACCAAATGATTTGGGACATAGAGCAAAAGTCATTTGGAATACTTTTAGAATATTTTAATAGTATTTTTAATAGTATTTTTAATAGTGAGGGCTGTGGTCACCATAAACTGTTGTTAAATGGATGCGTTCCACATTAAGAAAAATAAATAAATAAATAGAAACAACTTGAGGGTGAGTAAATAACAATTAAATAACGATTTTTGGGTGAACTACACTTAAATTTTTATTCAAAATGGCATAGATTTGTGTGAGTATTTGGAACACTCTAATGTTGAAATGAAGTGTTATGCATTTCTGAGTAATGGGGAAGACCTGTTAGTGTTTATAGTTTATGTTGAAAATTTAGGAGAGTTTCTGTTGTTGAAGGTTTTGTTACCGTTAAGAGTAGAACCTGTGAGCTTGTTAATTTTACTTATGTTAGTTAAGATTGTACTTAATTCCATGTGTGAAATGTACTAATCTGAGCACAAAAACTTGCAAAAGATAAACTGAACAAATGTAACTTTTTTCTGAGTATCAATTTGGCAGAATGCCAAATGAATAAAGTCACGTTACATTGTAAAATGTTTATGGTGATGTTTACTCATCTAATTTTTTTATCACTCTTAGGCACCAGAAATAACACTGCTGGTCAGGCATTAACCGGCCATAATATCAAACATCAGGCCCTCTTCTAACTCTTGTGTGGAGAGGCAGTAAACCGGATATGTGCTGCAATTACAAGTGTGCATTTTTAATTAGAGCAGGGCCTCTGAGTCAGGGATAAGCATTTGTCTCAGCCTCACATCATATACTATATAATGTTTCAGAACTCAAAAGAGGTCTCACATGTCTCTGTATATACATTACATCAGTTGCATACATATGTTCTGATATCAGAGCCACCAGAGGATGCACGAATGGCAGAAACCCATAAAGATATATACAAAGAGGCAGACGGGCTGGAGTACATACAGCTGTATCCCCTTGAGGGCAGTTAGGGAAAAACAGGGCAGTCAAAGCAGCTCAGGTAATTAAACTCCATTCATGCTGTTAGTGAGAATCAATACCGCCAGTGCACACACTGCGCACACTGCGCACAACTACAGGCTAGAGGAGCTGGAATATTAAAAAGATGCCTTTAAAATATTTTCATTTTTCAAAAGGTCATCATTAAAAGCAGGCGGAGCGATCCCACAGATACCAAATCTCAACTCATGGGAAAATGATCATGTGTGTGTGGCACAATCCACCCTTGCCTGGATGTCAAATGCAGATTACAGCGATTGTGTCACATGCTTCCCCCAGGGCTAAGTGGTTCTAAATGCACTTCAGAGACAGGGAGAGAAGAAAGCAGTGGCTGGGACCCCTGCGTGTGCCTGTTCCTGGACCCGGGCAGGGGGCGACATGGGCAGCGTGTTCGCCGCTGCGGGGTGCCCACAGACAAAGGGGCAGAACCGCATGCCTACTGCTCGCCGCGTACACACGCTCAGGTTCCCGGGACAACTCGGATGTTTAGGTATTTACCAGGACAAAGCCATCTGCTTTATCAACAAAGTGTAGCGCCTCTGTAAAGACCATAGAGACATACAGAGAATGATAAAGTGGAGACATATCACGAAGACCACAAGGAAAGGAAGGGTTCAATCATAATTAAGAGAAACCCCCTACATTTCAGCTAATGAGATCCGGTTCCCTGTTGGCATGGAAACGTGACAGCACTTGCCTCCCATCACCACAAGCCTCTGGCAGGACCTGCCGTCTCGTCTAAGAAACACACTATAAAATGAAAAGGCAAGGATAACATTTAAAACTGTGATATCATAGATGCGCTAAGATGGATGTATTTGTGCATGTGTGTGTGTGTGTGTGTTGACAGCACACCTGTTGGAGGCGTGGAAGCATGTCAGTAATCATTAAGTTAATGACAGGAACAATTATGCAGCGACATGAATCACAGCCTATGTGTCGCTCATCCATCATCCGTTGTTTTGACTGACGTGTTCAGGCTGCTTCTTTTAACCGTTACATTACTGCTAAACACCATTATATCATCACAAGGCAAAAGACAATTGAACAGCTAAAAGATGTCATTTATAAGCAGTGTTGGGGGTAACGCATTACAAGTAACGCAAGTTACGTAATCAGATTACTTTTTTCAAGTAACTTGTAAAGTAACGCATTACTTTCTATAAAAAGTAAAATATAATATAATATAATATAATATAATATACAATAACTTATATAAATATTATATATTAAATAATACATTATAATATATAAATTAAAAATACATTATAATATATTATATTAAATTATAACATTTAATAATATTAATTATATAATATATTAATTAAAATAATAAATTATAATATGTTATAATTATATAATATATAAATAACTGTTCAAAGATTTGACAGTAAAGTGACAGTAAAGACGTTTAATATTACAAAATGTTTATTTTTCATATAAAGGATGTTGTGTGAACTTTCTATACATCAATGACTATAATAATAATAATAATAATAATAATCTGTTTTCAACATTAATAATAAGAAGAAATTTTCTTGAGCACTAAAGCATATTAGAATGATTTCTGAAGGATCATGTGACACTGAAGACTGGAGTGATGGGTGCTGAAAATTCAGTTTTGCCTTCACAGGAATAAATTACATTTTAAAATATATTCCAAAAATAAAATAAAAATAAAATAAAATATATATATATAAAAAAAAAAAAAGAAAATGACTACTTTTAATTGTAATAATATTATTATTGCTTTTACTGTATTTTCTGTGATCAAGCGTGATATAGCATGAATATAAATAAATAAATTACTGTATATACATACCTTGTAATAAATAAACAATTTGTCATATGCAAAACCCATATATTTTTGTGTTTTAGTCAAATTTCACGCAGTTCTTGGGTGATGCACAGGGACTGGTGGGTAAATTTTCCTCTCCACCTTCTAAAGTGATGTATTTGCTCCCTGTGATTTGGAATCTCACTTAAAGGGGTCATATGATGCTGCTAAAAAGAACATTATTTTGTGTATTTGGTGTAATGAAATGTGTTTATGCGGTTTAAGGTTCAAAAAACACATTATTTTCCACATACTGTACATTATTGTTTCTCCTCTATGCCCCGCCTTTCTGAAACGCGTCGATTTTTACAAAGCTCATCAGTCTGAAAAGCGAGGTGTGCTCTGATTAACCAGAAATCGCATCATATGACCCCTTTAAGAAGGCCGAACACCCTCTTATCAGGGCTGAGTAATTGGAACGCACCCATAGATATCACCTTGTGTAATGTTCTATTTTTGATGCCCAGTTCAAGGTTATTTTCGTAAACGAAAACTAAAACTAAAACTAAAACGATTGATGAAAAAACTATTTCGTAAACTGAAATAAAACAAAAACCTCAAAATAATTGAAAAACTAAAACTAAACTAAACTAACAACAGTTCAACAGTTATTGAAAAACTAACTGAAATAAAACAATAATGATCAAAAATAAATAATCGTTTTCGTAATCATTACGTTCTCACCCCTTGGCGGAAAAATATACGAGCTGTGTGACCCGACCCATTATCTGACAGAAGTACTAATTTAATTCTGTACCAGACCAGAACCATTTGAAATAAAGAACGCGAGTCGCGACCCGAACCGCACTCGCATTAAATTTATTACATCAGGTAAGCAAGATTATTTATTTTATCATGTAACACAAGCACTCAAACCAACATTAGGCATTCTAAGTTGGTGCTTTGAAGAAAAACACATGATAATTAACAGAAAAAAAGATGAGAATGCGCATCCTTTCTGAAAACAATACAAAACTTTTGCCTAGCATCTTGAAAAGACATATAACCAAATCAGGCTACATTTATTTTCATACTAAATATCTCAACACACATCATTGGATAGGACATTAAGCGCGACTTGTCTAGATTAATTTAGTAAAAAAGGCTTGCCTGCTTTCTTTGGCGTACATTTGTATACTTTTACTATCTAATCAATCTCAGCATGCGTTAATTTTGTGTCGCTATATGTTTTCCTCACTAAGGTTAAATTATGACTACGTCTTTCTTTGGCCTGCGCTCTGGAAGTGATCTGTTAATTCTGCTAAACTTTAATTAAAACTGAAACTAAAACTGAAACTAAACTATATAAAAACGAAATAAAAATGCGTTCACAAAATAAAAACTAAACTAAAACTAACAAAAATATGAATGAAACTAATAAAAACTAAACTGAATTTTATAGCAAATTTGAAAACGATATTAAAATAAAACAAATTTAAAAATTCAAAACTATAAGCAAATTTGAAAACGATATTAAAATAAAATGAATTTAAAAATTCAAAACTATAATAACCTCGGCCCAGTTAGCATCATGAGCAGATAGAACACAGTGTGACACAAGGAGAAATCCTTTTGCAGTCTACAAGTCTACACTTCTAACTATGAGACACAGGCAGATTTTCCTGCAAAATGACACCCCGGCACTGATGCTCTGAAGTCTGCGTGAAAGCAGATGCTCTGGGCTCTTCTCCTACGTGGAAAGAAGAGAAAATGCAACACGGTTTGACTCTAAACCCCAGACATGGGCTGTCATCCGACATAATGACAGATATCATAAGATTCACTCCTCCTTCTCTCTGTCTCACTTCTCACTTTCTCTTCATTGATCTGTTTGAAATCCAAACCACATGCACCTTTCATCAACAAACCACGTCACTTCTAGACAAATACAAATGGAGTGACAAAATGTAAACATGGTACATACAGGAAATTTCTACCAGACCGTTCTTATCAAGTTTGTTATCATCAATAAAATCATAACCAAATTATTTAAATATTGCATATATAAGTTTGGGGTCAGTAAAAAATTTTAATATTTTTGAAAAAAGTGTTTTATTCTCACAAAGGCTGCATTCATTTTTTCAAAAATATAGTAAAAAACAGTAATATTGTGAAAAATTATAACAATATAAACATTTTCTATTGTAGTATATTTTAAATTGTAATTTATTCCTGTGATGGCAAAGCTGAATTTTCAGCAGGCATTACTCCAGTCTTCAGTGTCACATGAACCTTCAGAAATCATTTTAACATGCTTATGATGGTTGGTTTTGGGTGTTGGTTATGTTTATTCTGGATGGCAAGGGCAATGACTGTACCATCGAGCGTATTTTGCAGTATTAAACACGTATTTATACCGATTTCATCAGGCTCCGAAAATTCTTCAAAAAGAACACAAAGAATGGCCTTCTCAGCTGCCATAGTTGCAACTCTTGCGTCATCAGAACAGGGTGTTCAACGCACCACCGTTTCCGTTTTAAAAACGTTTTGAACCGTTTTTGTCGGGGCTGAATGCAGCCCAGTTTTGCCAAGTGAATTGGGCTACTTTAACACTGTTTCCGCGGGTTGTTTTTCATGTCCGCAGGTTGAAGCGACCCCAATGACGTGCTATTTAGCCACTGGAATGCGAATTTTACCAGGGGAACCCCGCCACAAAACCTGTATCTTACCCCCAAAACACGATTTTTCACGGGGGACCCCCCTCAAAACGCAATTGGGCTAGTTTTGGGCTAGTTTTGAGTAGCAATTGGGCGGGTTTTGTCGTGAAAACCTGACAACCTTATATATAGCCCTCATGTTGTCATTGTCTCTTGTCTAGCTTTGTTCCCTGTACCACTGCGGTTTAGTGAGTTCTGTTCATGGTCAAGTCTAGTTCATGTTATGTTATGTTTATTGCCAAGTTTAGTTTGTCATCGTTTTGTTTGTTTATGGTTTGGATTTCAATAAACTGCACTTGTGGTCTCACTATGCTTGCCTCCAGTGGACAGTATATTACAGCTGATTTTTTGCGCAAGAAACATTTATTATTATTATTATTATTATTATTATTATCAATGTTGAAAACAGTTGTGTTGCTTAATATTTTTATTTTTTTTCATGATACTTTGATGAATAGAAATTGCAAATAGAAATCTTTTGTAACATTATAAACTATAAATTTTACTGTCATTTTAATTTTAATTAATTTAATGGATTAATTAATAAAACTGAATACAAGTACTGAAAGTACTCTACTTTTGAACTCTGATTGTGTTTCAAAATTCTGACACTAATAACACATACATATCATATTAATTTCTTTAAAAAAAATCTTACTGACCCCAAAGTATGAGATTGTCTCACACACAAACACACACTTCATATAAACATCATTTGAGTCATACGCACGTACAAACTCCTGTTTTTGCTAAAAGAAGACACAGAGGAGCCTGATGAAGGTCAAATGTCAGTCTCCATCACTGCGACAAACTAATGAGACAGAGACAGAAGAGATGTAAACAACTTTTCTCCCAAAGGTGACGATGCCGTTTTGTTGTGTTTGTATGTGTGTGTGTGTGTGTGTGTGTG
>NW_015638606.1:627899-640460 GCF_001515625.1 Sinocyclocheilus rhinocerous
TAATCAATCTCAGCATGCGTTAATTTTGTGTCGCTATATGTTTGCCTCACTAAGGAAAAAGTATGCCTACGTCTGTCTTTGGCCTGCGCTCTGGAAGTGATCTGTTAATTCTGCTAAACTTTAATTAAAACTGAAACTAAACTATATAAAAACTAAATAAAAATGCGTTCACAAAATAAAAACTAAACTAAAACTAACAAAAATATGAATGAAACTAATAAAAACTAAACTGAATTTTATAGCAAATTTGAAAACGATATTAAAATAAAATGAATTTAAAAATTCAAAACTATAATAACCTCGGCCCAGTTAGCATCATGAGCAGATAGAACACAGTGTGACACAAGGAGAAATCCTTTTGCAGTCTACAAGTCTACACTTCTAACTATGAGACACAGGCAGATTTTCCTGCAAAATGACACCCCGGCACTGATGCTCTGAAGTCTGCGTGAAAGCAGATGCTCTGGGCTCTTCTCCTACGTGGAAAGAAGAGAAAATGCAACACGGTTTGACTCTAAACCCCAGACATGGGCTGTCATCCGACATAATGACAGATATCATAAGATTCACTCCTCCTTCTCTCTGTCTCACTTCTCACTTTCTCTTCATTGATCTGTTTGAAATCCAAACCACATGCACCTTTCATCAACAAACCACGTCACTTCTAGACAAATACAAATGGAGTGACAAAATGTAAACATGGTACATACAGGAAATTTCTACCAGACCGTTCTTATCAAGTTTGTTATCATCAATAAAATCATAACCAAATTATTTAAATATTGCATATATAAGTTTGGGGTCAGTAAAAAATTTTAATATTTTTGAAAAAAGTGTTTTATTCTCACAAAGGCTGCATTCATTTTTTCAAAAATATAGTAAAAAACAGTAATATTGTGAAAAATTATAACAATATAAACATTTTCTATTGTAGTATATTTTAAATTGTAATTTATTCCTGTGATGGCAAAGCTGAATTTTCAGCAGGCATTACTCCAGTCTTCAGTGTCACATGAACCTTCAGAAATCATTTTAACATGCTTATGATGGTTGGTTTTGGGTGTTGGTTATGGTCATGTTTTCATGTCTTTTATTTTGTAGTTTTGCCACAGTCATGTCCTCATTTAGTCCTGTGTCTTGTTTCTCATTGGTTGGATTGTGTCATGTGACCTGTTTTGTTTGATATACCAGGGGCAAGTTCAAGCTCAAACCGGTGTGCACCGTTTTGCTACAGTTTCCGGTTTGAACGACATGTTTCCTGGAAACGGTGTGCAACGGGGTTTGAGATGCGTTTTCTCTTGTTTGGTGGGTGTGTCAAACATGTCAGCCCAATCAGCAGCAACATGTATAAACCAAGCGGTATTAAAGAGACAGCTGTCACAATGTAATTAACATCAAAATAAATTCACAAGAGCAAGTATATTGTTTGCACATGCTTATTTACATTAAAGGCAAAATAACTAAAATAATAAGAGCACAAGTATAGATCTGGAACTTCTTCAAGTCTGTCTAAATATCATTTAGTAATTGCAATGTCTTCTGGTACCCCAATGACGTGCTATTTAGCCACTGGAATGCGAATTTTACCAGGGGAACCCCGCCACAAAACCTGTATCTTACCCCCAAAACACGATTTTTCACGGGGGACCCCCCTCAAAACGCAATTGGGCTAGTTTTGGGCTAGTTTTGAGTAGCAATTGGGCGGGTTTTGTCGTGAAAACCTGACAACCTTATATATAGCCCTCATGTTGTCATTGTCTCTTGTCTAGCTTTGTTCCCTGTACCACTGCGGTTTAGTGAGTTCTGTTCATGGTCAAGTCTAGTTCATGTTATGTTATGTTTATTGCCAAGTTTAGTTTGTCATCGTTTTGTTTGTTTATGGTTTGGATTTCAATAAACTGCACTTGTGGTCTCACTATGCTTGCCTCCAGTGGACAGTATATTACAGCTGATTTTTTGCGCAAGAAACATTTATTATTATTATTATTATTATTATTATTATCAATGTTGAAAACAGTTGTGTTGCTTAATATTTTTATTTTTTTTCATGATACTTTGATGAATAGAAATTGCAAATAGAAATCTTTTGTAACATTATAAACTATAAATTTTACTGTCATTTTAATTTTAATTAATTTAATGGATTAATTAATAAAACTGAATACAAGTACTGAAAGTACTCTACTTTTGAACTCTGATTGTGTTTCAAAATTCTGACACTAATAACACATACATATCATATTAATAGAGAGAGAGAGAGAGAGAGAGTGCTTGTTTCTGTGTGTGAGTAGGCCAGTGATGGATGAGGAGGGCACTCGTCTCTAACCCAACCCTCACCCCCCCAACGAAGTTTACCGCTGCTTATTTGTCATTGCCATCAGTAGGCCAGAGCTCTCACACAGGATCAAGCCCCACTTTATCTCTGTCTTACAAAACAAGATGGTACCACAAAAACTACACAAAATATCATTCAGCCACTGAATCCTCTCTTCTTCGCAGTGATCGTTCAGTGCCAGAGCCAGAGAAAGCTGGATGGAAAATCTGCAAATTAATGTTCTCCTTGATCCACGTTGTTTGTTGTCCTGCCCTGAGCCTTTGTGCTATATAATATCTCACTATCACTGGCGTCCACCTGCCCTTACAGTGATATTTACTTCAGATATTAAACTACACATGGTAATATCTGTTCATCCATAAACAGTACTTTACATTCATGCTCATATGATGGTGTCCTCAGTCAAATCCAGAGCAGAATTTCAACAAGTGAGAACACAACCATATGAACATTACAGAAAAGAACATGCACAGACATGATCGCATATAATTTCACCTCTGCTCTCACCTGTGTGATTGAGCGGTTCTAATGGGAAAGAAGAAAAAGCTTAACGTGTAAGCTCAAAGTGATTAACATGGAAATAAAACAAAGAAAGAGAGAGGACAAAACAAGAAAGAGAAGAGACAAAATGTGATTAGAACAGAAAATGTAAAGAGACAAAATGAGAAGAAAAATGACAAAACCAGAAGTTAAAAGTAGAAAAAAGAGAAGAAAATTTAAGAAAAAAGCTAGAAGACATGAGACGAAGTAAAACAAAGAAAGGATGAGATGATATGAGATGAGACAACAGAAGGAAAGAAGTAGAGAAGAGCCCAGGCAAGATGAAATGACAAGAAAAATATAAGAAGATAAGTAGAAAAGAGAGGTGAAAATAGGTGAAGAGAAGACAAGAGCAATGAAATTAAGAGAAAAGAAAAAGACAAAATGCCGATAGCAGAAAATAGTGTAGAAAGGGTAGACGAGATGAGATGAGACAAGATGAGAAGAGTGACAATGAGAAGAAAAATGGTGAAACGAGAAGATAATAGAAAAAAGAAGAAAACTGAAAATGAGAAAAAAAGAGTAGAGAAAGCATGAGATGAGACAAGACAATACAACAAGAGAAGTACATTTACATTTACATTTAGTCATTTAGCAGACGCTTTTATCCAAAGCGACTTACAAATGAGGACAATAAAAGCAGTCAAAACTAACAAAAGAGCAACAATATATAAGTGCAAATGACAAGTCTCGGTTAGCCTAACGCAGTACGCAAGGCGTATATATATATATATATATATATACATACATACATAGAGTGGATGTTTGCTGGTAAGCTGTGTTTGACAGTTTGTGGTGTGGCAAATTGTGCACTGGGGTTTGTAATTTTATTAATGAAGAATGTGGTAAAGTCGTCAGCTGTTAGAGTTGATGAAGGAGGGGGAGGAGGAGGATAAAGGAGGGAGGAACATGTTTTAAAGAGCACGCGAGAGTTAGGCGAATTGTTAATTTTGTTGTGATAGTATGTCCTTTTAGCAGTGGAGACATTAGCAGAGAATGAAGAGAGGAGTGATCGATATACATTAAGGTCAGTAGGATTTTGTGATTTGCGCCATACTCTTTCTGCAGCTCTGAGCTTAGAACGATACTCACGGAGAACATCATAAGTAAAAGTACATAAGTAAAAAGGAGAAGAGATGAGACACCGATAAGGCAAGAGAGAAATAAGACAGGACAATAAAATAAAAGACAAGAAAAGAAAAAGGAGACAAAATGAGAAAAAAAGTGAAACAGGAAGAGTGCAAAAGAGTAAAATGTGAGGGAAAAAAAACATGACACCAGGCACAACAAATTGTCTTCTCTAGAGAAAAGAAAAACAGAAAAGAGAGAAGAAAAGGGGAGACAAGATGAAGGGAAAAGCTACAAAATGAGAAGAGAAAAAGAAATGAGAAAATGAGAAGAGACATAATGAGAAGAAAAACTGTGAAGCAAAAAAAGGAGAGGAAACGGGACAAGAAGAGACGACAAGAGGTCTCAGCAGGAACTCTCCAAATGCAAAAAAAAAAAAGCAAAGAAAGTGAGCTTAGAGAATCTCCTGGCCCTTCCCACCATGGGTGGCAGAGACTGATCATACAGGCCAGACTGGACCATGTTTCATGTGACACTGCAGCTGTGCCCTTCAGCATGGAAAGGTCCCAGAGGAATAGCAGCCTCTTCTACATCTTCTACATCCATCCCAGACTCTACAAGGACATGACCGCACACACACACACACACACACACACAACATCAATTCATCACAACATAACTCTCCAGCCCTTATCATTTTCTTCTCTCTCATCTTACTGTCTTTGACCCTCTCCAGTCTGACCCTGCAACAGTGGCCGTAATGTGTGAGTTTAACACATTAAGTGTTCAGAGCACCATGGATTCACACACTCTTCATAGCTCAGCCTGCTCTCATACAACAGCACCACATATCCACTTTCCCACAGTTCTGGTGTAATTTCTCCCCTCACTGAATCACTATTGTCACCTCATGACTTCTCATATTTCTTCTCAGTGTCCAACAAGCACTGAATTGATATCTGATAATGAAGTAAAACTTTGTTAAAGCGCTAAAATGCACAAAAAAGCAAACAAACACTGAGTCAGGACAACAAATCATCAATAAACCCTAAATAATCTATTAGATTTTCCACTGTTCCAGATTAATTTGAGGTTTTGCCAAATGACCGATCCAATAAATCAATGGCGATGCTGCAGTGAGCCCTTAATCTGTGTGTTAATTAAGGCCAGCCGTGGGACTGATGAACTTGGCACTCATTTCCCACTGAGAGCAGCAGAGGTGCAGGTGAGCACATCAATGCACTCGCATACACACTGTGGTCTACCGCTTTAATTAAAAATAATAATAATGAAAAGAATTGTCATGAATTGCTCCAAGACATGAAGGCTGAGGATTCAAATGCAGTGTTTATTCAGAGGGTAATCCACAATCATGATCCAAACACAGGCAAAAGTCATAAACCAGCAAAACAGTCCAAACAATAACAAGAAACACAGACAAAGTGTAATCCAGAACAAGGAGCAGAAAAAACCAAGACACAGGAAATTAGTGATGCTGTGCTCGACACTGAAGCTCCGAAGCTTGTATCAAAAAAATATCATATTTCACATCAAAGCCCTGTATCGAAGCTTGAAACGTTTTACCAAAGGCACATGATCTATGATGTTTGAAGCTTCGTTCATCTGAAAA
The DNA here is from genome assembly GCF_001515625.1 of Sinocyclocheilus rhinocerous. NCBI lineage: Eukaryota > Metazoa > Chordata > Actinopteri > Cypriniformes > Cyprinidae > Sinocyclocheilus > Sinocyclocheilus rhinocerous. Next base: position 633,473 of record NW_015638606.1, read on the forward strand.
CCACATGACTGCTTCAGTATCTGGTTCAAATGAAGCGAACCTTAGCGCCGTTTCCTTTACATTATATTACTTTATAATGCGTTATCATTGTTGTTGTTTTTTCAATATCATAATTAAATATTTAGCTCAAATGAACTTTGCCTATGAAATAACAGGACTGAGGCAAAGTTAAAACAGACAGACCGCGGATTTAATTTATGAATTTATCTTTCATTTATTTTACTTATTTTAGTGCCAGTACACAGACACAAATGAATGACTTTGACAATGACCATTATTTGTATACAATAAAATAAAACAAAAAATCAGTTGTAGAAGCAGATGTGAAACCAGCTGCTGTAATGGAACGCAGCACTTTGGAAGGTGTTATTAATTTTTATGACCACTGGATGGCCACAACATAAACTCTGTTGAAAAGCTTAGAGTAATGAACCTTTTTCCGATACAATTGTGTTTTCGCCATCATTACAGGAACTAACGGCTCAGAAATGCAGTACTTAACACACGCAAGACTTCACAATGAATGACTGAATGAACCAGGCTATATATAGGGTGAGCAGACAGGGTTAACAAGACACAGGTGCAAACAATAAGTGCTGATGTGTCCGGGCAAAGGATTATGGGAAATTAAGTCCAAGACTGAGTGACAGAGGTATGGGATGATGATCGTGACACCAAGATTAAAGCATTCAGTAATACACATCCACTGCGCATACAATAAATGCAGTGGCCACTCAAATGTGTTTAAATTAGTCCATAAGGCTATCAATAGGGATGCACAATGTGTCAGTGTCAGACTCTGTTTCATGTTTCGTGTGTGTCCTGCTCCCCATGTGCCTTCCCATGCCCTTATTTGGTTTGTTTCCTGTTCCTCCCCTGATTAATTAAGTTGATTTCTTCCCAGGTGTTTCCCTTGATGTGTCATGGCTCCCAGGTGTGTCTCGTCATCCCCTCCTTCTGTGTGTGTGTATATAAAGTGTTCCCAGTCCCTAGTTCTCGGTCCGATGTTATTCTCCAGCGTCTCCTCGTCCCTCGTGTGTGTGCACCCGTGACAGTCAGAGGTCATAATCGGTATTGTCCAACTGGTCCATATATAAAAGCCAGTAAATAAGAGCGAAATGCTTATGGAACTACACATAATTTCTAGTTGGCTCACCTATTATTAAACAAAAATGAAAGAAAGTTGGCCAAAGACATGTATAATTTACACAGGCCTACATAAATGATCATAAGATAAGAAATTGTTTTCTGCAGTTGAACCTGTTTTAAAATCGTACTTGGTGTCATTTGAAGCACATTGAGGTCTTTTTTTTTGTAATATTGTGGATTTATATATAATATTTATGTAAAATTGTAAATGTATATCTAATATCAGCCAGTATAGTTATTGGGTGCATATTAAATAAGTAAATACATATACAGTACATACATACTGTACATACATACATAAATAATCCGTTATCTTTTGCGACCAAAATATCCATATCAGTTTATCCGTACCTATCAGTAGTGATGCCAATCACTGCTAATGAGCGAGATTGAAGCAGTCTTATTTTTCATATCTGTGGTCGACAGCCCACAAAAATGAGAAATGAAGAAACATCACCTGGCACTCAGAAACAGGCTGTATACACTGGCGCAGTAGAAATCTGCTTAAAACGGCAGTGTTTCAGCACGAGCTGTGTATATACATGTGTTTCTATCAGCGCAGTGTTTATTGCAGCTATCCAAAACACTTTAAGCTGCTCCCAATGTGCCTATTCCATTAAAGTTGATATTGATGAAAAATTGCAGTTACACTTAAGACCCTGTAAATTAACAAACTGTTGGCTTATTAAAACAATAATAGATTTTTCTGTGTTGCTCAATTTCCCTCGTCTCTAATGAGATGCCAGCAAGTGGCCCTTGCCTGCAAGGTTAATGGATTCCATATTTTTCAATTTAAAAATGGGGTTCTTCTAGCTCAAGTACCAATGCAAAAGTACTGCTAATTAGACAGTGACGGCTCAAAAGAGCTTAAGGAGACTGTCGAAAACAGGCAAGCAGCTCCATATCCACTTCTGGGGCTTTTTTTCTCAAAGATTTACTGATCTAGAATTTGTTTTTTTCCCCTCAAACTCTATATCTTAACCCACCATGTGTTTAAAGTGCAGCTGCTTGTGTTGCTTTGTGAATACACACTGTAAAACAGGAAAACTGATGCTATAGCCATGGCCTTCTCTAGCAGGGGTGTGTGAATGAGGTGGGATCAGGCCTTTGAACACCACAGTGTCTTTCTGTACGAGACAGAGGTGGATGGAGGTGAAGTTGAGGGGTGATTGCCCACTGAGCTCTGAATTGATAGAGACAGGCAGTGAAGGGGAGGGTGGAACTGCCTGCCATTGATCACACATTCCGGACAGGAGGCTTTTCAATCACCCCCTCTTCTCTCTCCGTCTCCTGCATCTGTGGGCTAAGAGGCCTGGGCTGAGGTAAATTGCTTCATGCCAGTCTAATTTTAAGAAGCTCACAAAAGCAGAGATATGCCGCTCACACTCACGTTCTCTCCCCGCATCCCTAAAGTGCACAGCTATGCTCTCATAGAGATGAAGAAGAAGGATCCCATTTTCTGCAGGAGACAGCATGCTTTTACCACACACATGCACACGCACACATACGCTGACCAAAGCATCTGCTGGACTTGTCTTGGCAGAGACCATTTAATTTCTGTTTGGACCTCTGGGCGATTTATCCAGCCATCCTCTCAGTGTGTGGCCTCTCCATCATATTGCTAAATATGAGTGAATCCAACTCACAGCTATTGAGTTTTGCTCTGTAAGTGTTTATAATCAATGTGCACTGTAGTTCAGATAAAAATTTAACTGTGCTTCATAATGTACTGTAGGCTGCTTGGGATGACTTGTGGCATATAAAACACTGTGGAAAGATCATTTTCCCATCTCCCAAACATTAATCAAAATGAAAGTTTAAAATGGCTCAATGTGACACATTATTAACTATATTATTTCTTGGCCACTGTTCACAGCATGTGGATGAATCATACTAATGCTGATAAAACAAAGGCAGAATGAAAATAAAACACAGTTGGGAACGTCATTGCTTAGTCATGGTAATTAAGCATAAGTAGTAGCTAGGCTACAGCCTACTCAAATCATTCACTTCATTGTCTTAAAGCAAAAGCTTTATAACTTTTTAACTAATAACTTTTTTTCCAACTAGCCTTGTTTTTATCAGTGTGTCTTAGGCATTTCTTACATCAAATGTCAGAGCTGCTGTTTTTGATTAGCAGTAAGTGGATGGTGATCGTTTCAGCCAAAAAGGTAACCATAGAAGCTCAACAGGTCGTTGTTCACTATATAATTTACAGTAGGCCTACAGTATCAAATACACTTTCATTGTACAGAGTAGAGTAGCTCAAACATTCTGTCTAACATCTCTTGTTGCGTTTCATAGAATAATGTATGTATTTCATATATAATGTATATAATGAATAATAATATGAGGTCAGCATGAGTGTAATTAAAAGAAATATTTGGTGGGTGATCTATTCTTGTCTTCTTTTCAATAAAAACAGTTAGCAATACATACCAATCAACAATCAATAAACAAAAGATTTGTGTGCCATAAATCACTGGTCAGTGTTCTGTAACTTGATAATGATGAAATGATGACAGAATTATAAAAAATAAAATGATGATTCGTTGACATTGTCTTTACAAAAACAAAACAAAAATCTACAAATACTAAACGACTAACTAAATTTTGAAGCTTACATTTTTCGTCTCCAATAAATCACGATACAGCCTTTCTAGTACACTCAAAAGCTTCTAAAAGGAGTTTGTTTGACGGGGTCACCGCTTGTTAGGCTTTGTTTGCGTTTAGTCAGTAATTTAGTCGCGAAATATATCCGAATATAGAAATATACGTGAAATATATGTTCATTATATTTACAGACCGATATAGCCTATCAGTTAATTTACCCATGGCCACGACAGAGAAAGTCCGCGTTAATCTCACCTGGGCGCTTTGCCCATGGCACTTTCGCGCGCAATTCACGAGCCTGTCTTTGCCGACTGTTCCCGCGCTGATGTCAGTGTCGGAGTGAATCGGCTGTTCTTACCTGGATCGTGGTGGAGCGCTTTCGCCCTGTGTATGCCCGGGCGGTGCATCTCTCCCCGGCTTTTCGTAATGCCGCTGCTACCGGCTGTGAAGTCAGTCAGAAATCCTTAACAGGTAAAAACGGATCCTAAAACTTCGCAGGTTTGATAGTCTATCTGCACACAGTGATACTTAAAGATATATTAAATCTTCCCACAGCAACAGCGTTCTGTTGACAGTTCTACACGCCACTCGCATTCATCTTCGTTTCTTATATTTTGCTTCGTTTTGGTGGTAAACGTTCAGAAAGTTACATGAAAAGGCAGAACAGCGGAGAGAATTCCTGGAACAAAAGAATGTAGTTGTGGAGCGACAGAGCTGTGCCTGCTCTTTACTCCACACAAAGCAGATGCTTGCAGCTCAGATAGGAAGGGAGGGGTGGGATGTGGCCGGTAATGTTCATGAAGCAGAAAGTGAGGGATAGCTTGACTCACATTAGTCAAATATCACGATTATTTTTCATTTAACTACTACATGGATGGTATTTGCATAAGAGAGAGACACCCAGTCAGTTATGTATGTATGTTACCATTTTAACACATATGGGCTATAGATGATGCGACTAGTTTCTTATCTGCAAGTAGCTATTTGAATAAGTTATATTATACAAAGAAAATGTTCACCTTATGATTGACCCATAAAATGTGTGAAGTGAGCTTTCTGAACAAATTTAAATAATTTTGCTGTCTGTCTATCTATCTATCTACATTTATTGTAAAACTGATTTGGAACAATTTTGTATTATACACAAAATAATATTTGAATTAAAAATATTTTTCTTTGTGTTTGTACATCTAAAATTAGTGGGTAGGGAAAATACAAAAACATACAAAATACATACCCTGTACTTTCCAGAAAGTATGTATTTTCCAGAAAAATATGTAATACCTTGAAATGTTATATTAATACCTGTATACCTTCAGTACAGAAACAACATAAAAAGCTTTATAATTACCTGCTTACTACTTATAACATAAAAGCAACATAATTTCTTATGTATAAATATAAATATATATCTGGTAAAATCTAAGTGGAGGTCTCTGGAATCAAAAAGTTTGAAAACCCCTGACTTAGTCTACAAAAAAACACCAAGTGCTGTAGTAGCTTGCAAAGCCCAGTCACTAAATGTGATCCAAAGGATCAAGTCTTGTTCAGGTGGTAATCGTAAGGGCATAACTGACCATTAGATGTCCAATGTTCCTGTGAAGCTTCAAGCTGCCACATTGTTGCCCTGTGCCTGCTGGGTTTCACATAGCCAAGCTTGGCCTGCTGCTCTCCATCCTCTCCCATATGGGTCTGCTTCCTGTTCCTGCTGGGCAAAAACTTACTACAGAACCTATCCTTTCATGCTGACCTATGAGCAGTTCTGCTCACCTAAATCCCATTCTGACTCTGAGCCACTTCAGTAAAGCTGCTCTCTGACCAGTGCCCATGAACGTCCAGAGGAATAGGAACAGATACCAGTCCTGTGCCTAGAGTCTAAGTTTGGAAAATAACATCTAACAGCTTCTTATGCTGGCACTTCACTTCTACCATGGTCTATAACTAGAATGCAGGATCAGTTCATGAATACGTGTGGGATATATGAGAGCTGTCCAATTTCCAAACCAATAGAGAGCACTTAGGGTGGTGGAATTATTCAATGGACCCAAGTGGTGGTACTTACAAAGGCTGGTGCCTTTGTACAGTATGTATGTGAGTAGATGATGGACTAATATGGCTTCTCTTAGCTTTTTACCAGATATATTTGGCCACTGTAGGTCACCTACAGAGTTAAGGGGTCAATGACATGACATTTTTGGGTCCACATCTGTCCATTTATTTAAAAAAAAAAGGCTTCATTGCATACATTTGAAGAAAAAAAAAGCCTGCCAAATTAGTCATGTGGTCCAATCAACATGTGGGGGGAGAGACATAAAATAATAAGAAATTATCATATCAAAATGATCAAATGATTATGATCAACTCTGCATACCCTCATTAATGTCTAAGTGTTATAAAATATCAGATCATTTGACATGGCAAGATTAGTTCAGGATGAAAATGTCAAGTAGTGCAACTTTTTTTTTTACTTGTTGCACCACAAGACATTTTTTAGAGTTAATCAATTTAAACTTTTCTTGAAAATGGTTTATACAATTATTTTCAAATCCATATGAAACAAATACATTTCTAAAGCCATTTAAACACATTATAAATTTGATTTTTCATTGTTGTCGTCTTTACATGTCACTGACCCTTGACACCTTAACCTACAGTATTGTTCTATACGCAATTAATCTTTCCTCCACACAAGATTGTAGACATTGTATATGCTGTAAACAGCGCCTGTTTTTGTCTAACAACATCCACACATATACGGTATATATCTAACACTATAATGTTGTTGTTTTTTTCTGTATGCAAGGCTTTGATCAGGTAGACACAATTTGGTCAGCAATTCATCTCTTTTTATGGAATAAATTTCAGGAAAACGAGGAGAAATACAGACAAATGACTAAGAAACAGCAGAAAATACCACATATATTATGAAATGAACAATTATTTGGTAACGCTTTAGATTACAACACGCAATGTACTGCGTAAGTAAACAGAATTTACAGCATAACTTTTTTTTTATTTCAGTGTACCTATTTAGTACCTCCGTGTAGGCACAATATGCGAAGTTTGGGGAATAAAGGAGTAATAATCTGTAAAATTACAAATTATTTCTACTGTAAGTATTTTGAAACTAAGGGGTACCTATTCTAATATTACGTGGTATGTATGACCTAACAACAATCTTATATTTGCAAGCGATTTAGCAAAAACATACACTGTGTACTTTTTT
>NW_015638606.1:640659-642799 GCF_001515625.1 Sinocyclocheilus rhinocerous
GGAATATGTGTAGAAAATACAAGAAATCTAATCGAAACGAAGAGGAGAGAGATTTTTGAAACTGACTGGAATGTGTTCTTTTAAAACTGGAGGGTTTTGTCCGAGTATGTTCTCACAACATTGAGCAGCAACTGATGAGCGGTAAAACCGGGAACTGTGAACTAGTCAAAATGGTGCTTGAGGACGTGGATCAAAACGGTAAAATCAAAGATGGTAATATCCTGTCAGTTCGCTATAATAAACAGTTTAATCTTGACTTTCAGTGTTTATTACTTGTGTGTTTATTGGCGTGATGGTTTGGCCATAATTGTCATGACTTCGGTCTGATCAGCTTGTTGTTGTTGTTGTTTTTGTCTGTTTTGACAGTTCGCCATGTGCTCATTGTCTTCGTGGTTTCCCTCCCCATCGTTATCTTATTAACTACTTTAGCTGCCGTCACACCAGCGGCTTGTTTTTTTCTTTATTCTGCCTCTTTTTAAGTTCCCCTCGTGTGTAGTCTTGTGTCTGACCGTTGTGGTGTGAACACGCTACTCTTCGTTCGTGACCTACTACCAGTCTTGTTGTGTTCTTGTCCTGCCGTGTTTTCATAGGCTCCAAGTACAGTTTAGTGTTTTCAGTTTGTCTTTTCCGCTCGCTCTCTGCCTCTCGTTTCACCAGTTTTCTGTTCCCCAGTTCCTGCCCTGGCATTACCAGAACCGCGCTTCGCGGCCTCTCCTCTCCTGCCCCTCTCGGCGCACTCTACAAGGAACTCTCTGCCCTGACGTTGCGTCAGTACCGACGCTTGGACTCTGTGCGCGGTTCCCTCTCCACTCTGACGTTGCGTCAGTTCCAATTCTGCCCTTACCTCCTCACCTTCTGTAGCTGACCCGGAGCCCATGCAGGTGGGACGCCTTCGTCTCACAGCCAAGGAGAAGCAGGATCGACTGGCTCGAGGTCTCTGCCTATATTGTGGGAAGCTTGGACACCGAGCCATCCGGTGTCCTTTAAAAGCCAGGGCCCATTAGTAAGCCGGGGGATCCTGATGGGCGCTTCTCCGTGTCTCGAGTCCCCCAAGTCTCGTACCCTGCTCCCTGTCTCCGTTCAGTATGAGGACACCATTCACTCTTGTCCAGCTCTTGTTGATTCAGGAGCTGAGGGCAATTTCTTGGACGTTTCTGTTGCAGCGCAGTGGGGCATTCCTGCCATTCCTCTCCCTTCCCCTATCTCTGTCCGCTCCCTCAATGGCCTTCTCCTTTCCTCCATCACCCACTCCACCCCTTCAGTAAGTCTAGTGGTCTCTGGCAATCACCGTGAGGTAATTGAGCTGTACCTCCTTGACTCCCCGGGTGCTCCTGTTGTCCTGGGGCACCCGTGGTTGGTGCAGCACAACCCTCACGTGGATTGGTCAGGGAACTCTGTGTTATCTTGGAGTCAGTCCTGTCTTGCTTCATGTTTAGGTGCTGCCTTGTCTCCTGTCTCCTTGTCTTCTGTGTTTCAGGTGGAGACTGCTGATCTCTCCGGAGTCCCGGCGGAGTACCACGATCTTTGCCGGGTCTTCAGTAAGTCCCGGGCCACGTCCTTACCTCCTCACCGGCCGTACGACTGTGCCATCAATCTCCTCCCAGGCTCTTCTCCGCCTAAAGGGCGTTTGTACTCCCTGTCTGGTCCTGAAAGAGAGGCCATGGACAAGTATATTAAAGAATCCTTAAATGCCAGCCTCATCCGTCCCTCTTCCTCACCTGGCGCTGGGTTCTTCTTCGTCAAGAAGAAGGATGGCTCCCTGCGTCCTTGCATTGATTATCGGGGTCTAAATGACATCACCATAAGAAACAGGTATCCTCTGCCTCTGATGTCATCTGCTTTTGAATTGTTACAGGGAGCCAAGGTCTTTACTATATTAGACCTCCGCAATGCCTACCATTTGGTCCGTATCCGTGAGGGGGATGAGTGGAAGACAGCCTTCAATACCCCTACGGGACACTTTGAATACCGGGTCTTACCCTTCGGGCTTACCAACGCCCCAGCTGTCTTCCAGGCCCTGATCAATGATGTGTTGAGAGACATGGTAAACAGATTTGTCAGATTTGTCTTCGATGATATCCTCATCTTCTTTCCCTCCTTACAGCTACACACTCAACACGTTCGTCAGGTTCGTCAGGTG
>NW_015638606.1:646077-652713 GCF_001515625.1 Sinocyclocheilus rhinocerous
TAACTAGTCAATAAGTCAGTGGGTGAAAAACATGGACAAATTGAACAAAATCTATTCTTAAACAAGCTTTTCAAAAGAATTTGGTTTAACTGTTTAATCTGTATACGTAAAAGTTGCTTTGCTTTTTTTTTAACTGGTGTAATACATTTTAATCTTTTATTAGGCTATCTGTTGCCTGTGTTGTTACTGTTGTCATATTGTGTGTGATTTTAATTTTAAAACCCATTTTGGGTTAATTTAACCCAGCAGTAGGCCTATAGTAAATTGCAAACAATATTTGAATTAAATAAAACAGTCCACCATGTTTATTGATACATTACCTGATATATAATATAATGTATGTATGTATGACCTACTGTATAAACAATCGTTTCAGAGCAATTTGTTGTAGCCACTTACCCTGTAACTACATGGAACAAGGGGGGAACAAAGCACCACTTTAATTTACAGCCCGCAACTGTTGTATTTACCCTGTAACTACATGGAACAAGGGGGGAACAAAGCACCACTTTAATTTACAGCCCGCAAATGTTGTATTTACCCTGTAACTACATGGGACAAGGGGGGAACAAAGCACCACTTTAATTTACAGCCCGCAAATGTTGTATTTACCCTGTAACTACATGGGACAAGGGGGGAACAAAGCACCACTTTAATTTACAGCCCGCAAATGTTGTATTTACCCTGTAACTACATGGAACAAGGGGGGAACAAAGCACCACTTTAATTTACAGCCCGCAAATGTTGTATTTACCCTGTAACTACATGGAACAAGGGGGGAACAAAGCACCACTTTAATTTACAGCCCACAAATGTTGTATTTACCCTGTAACTACATGGAACAAGGGAGGAACAAGTAATTACAGAGAAAAATATTGCACTAGTTTAAATTTAATTGTTCGATAGCCAAATTAAACCCTCTACATTGTTTTTTTTGTTTTGTTTTTTTGCTATAAAAACACCACAGTATACATCCACTGAAATACAAATGTTGTATCATGTATTTTTTCTGCGAACAGCTGGAAAGAGGTAAGCTTGTTTTAAGCTGCATTGAACCTTGATGGTGTATCATGCAAAGTTATTTGGTGATAGTGGTGTTGAGAAGTTGCTGAAATCGACGAATAAGCTTTCATAAGGTAAGTAGACTCGTGAATTATAAATCATAGCAGAAACAAATTAACTAATTTCACTAGATGTCCAGTTTTGTTGTTCAGTAAACTTCATCATGTCCATCCTTTAATAATAGAATGTGTACCCCATAGTTAAAAAATACCTATACGCCTATAATAAAATACCAATATAAAATTATAAAAAGTATATATCATCTTTCTAAATCATTCCCAAACATAAGATTGTTGTTTAGGCCATACATACCACGTAATATTAGAATAAGCACCTCTTAGTTTCAAAATACTTACAGTATAAATGATTTGTAATTTTACAGGTTGTTACCCCTTTATTCCCCAAACTTCGCATATTATTCCCTTATACCTACACGGAGGTACTGAATAGGTACACTATAATTACAAAAAAAGTTACGCTATAACTTCAGTTTACATACGCAGTTCTTTGCAGGTTGCATATCTGGTTGTTACCCCCTTATTACCCAAACGTAACACATTGTTCCCTTATACCTACACGTACGGTCTTTATAGGTACACTATAATTACAGAAACGTACATCGTAAATTCAGTATACTTACGTAGTTCTTTGCGGGTTGTAATCTAAAGTGTTACCCAATGATTTCTCTAATTTTCCTTCCATGTTACAGAAGCAAGAGAAGAATATTGATGAGAGATTTTCAGGATAATGAATATTTGATCAGAGAAAAGCAGAGATTGTAATATTAGTAATATATGTTATAATGATGTTTATTGATGAGGTCAGAAATAAGCACAAGCATATAATATAAATGTACTTTGCACATATAAAATACTCTCCAAAAAGGAAAAAAAAAATCTAGTACCAAGGGAAAAATGAATCTCTTGAGATGCAGCAGTTCATTCCCTCGTGCATCTCTGTTCTTACTCTGCAGGCTGTCATGGTTTGGGCTAATCACTGCACAGGTGTCTGCCTGTGGCTGTCACTCATCTAGCTCGCTGCGATATGCAAATTATCTTAAATGCCGTTGCCTCTGCTGGATGAATCATCCAATCCAGTGTCATTTTGCATGGATGGGTTTGTGCCAATAGCATCAGATATAACCTCCCACTCATCCCCAAGCTCAGAGCCAATCAGACAGGCTCATCAACCACCATTAATTTTTTTTAAAGATTTCCTCCAGCACTGTGCCTAACTGCCGAGGTCCCCAATTAAGCACAAAACAGAACGCAGACGTTCACCTTCCCTGCCATGCCGTGAAGCCAACGGCTATCAGTAAAACTGCTTACACAGAAGCTGCTCTTGGCTACGTTGCACTAAAATGCCACTAGCCATGCACTTGACAGTCCTTGCGTATTGCAAATTTCTTCCAACATATCAACAGTTAGACTGAACTAGTGCCATAATTACACACTTAGTCAAATTGTTCAATTTATGCCCAAGTCATATTAGTGAAATTCAGAGTGGGCAGAAAGTATTTAAATGTATTAGTGATTCAAAATGCTGGTGTCATATCACTGATCAACAGTACAACAGTCATCCAAATATTTTAGGAAAGTAAGTATATATTACAGGCTTTTACTGACTTGAAAACTTGAGATTTATACTTACTTGAGAAATGAGCAATATTAATGAATTGCCTTCCAATTTTTCAAACCAGACATCTCTCTCTCAAAGATCACATTGAGGTTTGGAAGACGATAACTAATTATAGCTCACATTTTGGTTTTATAAGGCTGATGGTGAAATGAATGTGGTTCAGAGAGGTGGCCCTGATCAAATATTCCCCTCCAGCAGAGGAAGAACAAAGGCTATCAATGGCGGAGGGATTACGTATGCCCTTTTCCCTCGTTTCGTGTCCAGTTCTCGCATTCTCTTTTACATGAGAAGCAGCTTTCATTGTGTAGATAAAAGCAAGACCGGTTTGATTAGAATAACCTCCCGTACACCTGCATGCATGTGATGTTCTGCTGAAGAAAGGAATATCTACTAGAGATGGTGTCGCTCTAGGACCAAGATTTTACACTGGACATCAAGCAGTGACCCAAGTAACCTATTTTTAATGTAGTATGTGTTGTGTTTTTTTAATTTAGGTATTTTTGTTCATGGTTTTCAAGGATGAGACCATGTTACACAACCTGTCCATATTTGGCCATAATGAACAGACATGAATTTGCAATGGAATACAGTACTTAAGAGTTTTAACTGATTTTTAATAGCAACATATTTGAAGCATTTTTAAGCATTTCTCCCTTTTGAAAGTTAGTCTTATGTATTTTGCATGAACGTTTCCATGGATGTTAAAGGTTCTTCATGGAACCATAGATGCCAATAAAGAACCTTTATTTTTAAGAATGTAGAGTAGTGTTTCTCAACGGGGCGTTCACGGAGCATCGTGGGGGGGGGGGAGGGGGTGCTGGAAGCAATATTTTTGAAAGGGGGCACTGAGGTGGTCTTGGGGGGTATTTGGATAAGGCAAGTTTACACCAAAGATGTATGAGCTGAAACTTTAGGGTGTGCCAAAAGGTAGGGGCATGGAGAAAGGTCTTCATGATTGATCGACAAAGCTGTCTGTCAGGGTGTGGGGGTGGGGTTAGGAGTAGTTGCTGTTATACTGAATTACCTTTCGTAATGCCTCCTTGCGTCACTCCCATAGCTCCAGGCTGCAGCTACCCCTGTCTCAAAGAAAATATTCTGCAACATCCTAACGCCGCCTATACACTGATGCATCAAAGCGAACTTTCCAGATCTATTTATCCAGCTGTCGGTAGCGCAAGTGTGTGGACTGCGTCAGAAATGTAATGCGGCATCAGTTTACTGTGGGCACTTGGTGATTGGTGATTATGATGGGATCTATGTACTTTGACGCATGTCGTGCTGTTCATTCTGTATAGTAGTGTTACCTTCCAGTTAACACCAATGCTGTATCATTTCCGTAGCAACGTCTCTTTACTTCAGTGTTCGTTTAGATTTCTGTAGCACAGCTGCCGAATTTCCCGTGAAAACAATAGCTAGCATTGAGACATAATTGCACAATATGCTTTTTTCTTGTTCTTGTTTGGAAAAATTAATATGAATGCTTTTTGTTTGCTGATTGGTTGTGGTTGGTTTGAATGCCACATTTCTTAAGAGTTTATTCAACAAATTCAATAAACATTCAATAAATATAGCCTAATTTATATTCACATAGATTTTTAGCTCCTTGGGAAAATAATGATAATGATATTTCAAGTGCAGTCCAATTAAATGTCATGAATGTCATGTGGCATTCAATTACATATTTTTAAAATCATATGGGCTAATGTGGGCTGTTATTTATGGGCTAAATGCATGGTTTTAAAACATGTATTATAAATAAAATATATATTCACCACCATTCAAAAGAGGGTCGGTAAGATTTTTTTATGGTTTTGAAACAAATCTCTTCTGCTCAGTAAGGTTGCATTTAACAGCTTTCTATTTGAATATATTTTAAAAAGTGTTTTCCTCTCATGCTAAAGCACCATTACTCCAGCTTTCTTTACTCCAGAAATCATGCTGATTGCTGCTCAAGAAACATTTTGTCACAGTACAGAAGGAGACCAGGGACGGAGAGGTAAAGTAAACAGAGCTTTATTGAACAGGTGCTGGGAGAGTGAGAGAGATGGAGAGCAAACGGGTTAGAACAACGGTCTATGGAATGGAAGGGATCGGGCTCACGTGATGAAGGGTTCCTTGGTGGATCGGGCTGAAGAGGATGGCACAGAGAAGATATAGGGTGAACACAGAGTTTGAGCAGTGAGACATGGAAGGTAGGTGCGATGCAGTAGTGAGGAGGAAGTTCAAGCCTGTATGTGACTTCGTTGATCTGCCTCCGGATGGTGAATGGTCCGATATAGCGGGGACTCTGCTTGCGGCAGGGCAGTCGGAGACGAATGTCCCGCATCGATAACCACACCCTATCTCCCGGCTGGTATTGTGGAGTAGGGCGGCGGTGAACATCGGCCTGTGCTTGGTGTCTCCGAACTGCCTGCTGGAGATGGACATGCGCTGAGTCCCAGACCCTCTCGCTCTCTCTGAACCAGTGATCAACCGCTGGAACGTCTGAGGGTTCTCCCGTCCACGGGAATAGGGGAGGTTGGTAACAGAGTACGCACTGAAACGGGGTAAAGCTCCACGAAGTTCCTCGAGGGCGGCTGGCACCAGTGGAAGGGGATATGGATACTTCACGGTTTGTGAATTGAGGGTCCGGTAATCAATACACGGCCGCAAGCCTCCGTCCTTCTTGCCCACAAAGAAGAAACTTGACGGATGGAGGCTAGGAGGCTCTCCAGACTGCTGGGAGAGCACCGCTCCGACTCCTACGGTGGAAGCGTCTACTTCCACGACAAATGGTTTCTGAGGATCGGGCAGCGCGAGGGTAGGAGCGGTGCAGAAGGCTTCCTTCAATTCCTCGAAACTTTGGAGGGCTGCGGGCGTCCAGGACAGAGACTTGGGCTTATGGCGGAGCATAGACGTGAGGGCGGCTGTGTGCAGACTGAAATGGTGGATGAAACGGCGGTAGAAATTTGAGAACCCATTTCTTCTTATTATTATAGCTGTTATATATAGCTGAAAATGGTTGTGCTGCTCAATAAAATGTGACCCTGGACCACAAAACCAGTCTTAAGTCGCGTGGGTATATTTGTAGCAATAGCCAAAAATACATTGCAAATAGTTGTATCTCGGCCACATATTGCCCTGTCCTAACAAACCATACATCAATGAAAAGCATATTTATTCAGCTTTCAGATGATGTATAAATCTCAATTTTAAAAAATTGTCCCTTATGACTGGTTTTGTGGTCCAGGGTCACAAATGTGTGGAGGTGTTTTAATTTTTTGATGAACAGAAAGATTAATATATAAATATGAAATGGAAAATAGACACGTGATTTTAAATTAGTTAAAATAGAAGTCTTTATTAACATTATTAATGTCTTTACTGGCATTTAATTTTTTTTTTTATTATTGTATTCACTGCATTTTTATTGCACACGTACAATGCAAGACAGAGAACATATCAACCACACTGACATACAAAAAAGGAAGATTTGAAATTTAATGGACTATAGCAAAGCTATAAATCCAGCCTGGTCTCATGTTTATACGTAGGAATTAATACGTAACATTTACAAGCACAAAACGTACATTTTTGTACGTTTTTATTAATGCTAAAACGTACAATTTAGACGTATTTCAACGTTTAAAACGTACAAATCGCTACGTATTTTTAGCTAAAAAACGTACAAATATTTACGTATCTTTTGCGCGCGCATCATTCAAACACACCTCACCAGACACACGGCTTGTCGCAATCTGTGACGAATGCAGGCGAGAGCCAATGACACTGCATGTTGGGAAAAAACGCCTTTTGTAGCCTATGGCAATCAAAGTAAACATTATATGACAAGTAAAGGTTAAACGATTGCAGAAATGTTATTTATTTTAAGGTTTCAAGTGAAGTCTTGTTTAACATTATGTAGGCATATTCTTGGAAACGAGCTGGCAGCAGAAA
>NW_015638606.1:652833-671810 GCF_001515625.1 Sinocyclocheilus rhinocerous
CGTCAATTTTGTACGTTTAAATGCTGAAAATACGTAAGTATTTGTACGTTTAGATGCTGAAAATACGTCAGTATTGTACGCTTTAGTGCCTGTAAAAACGTAAGTAAATGTACGTTTTATAGACCCACATGTTACGTAAAATACATACGAATTATCATGAGATCATGCTGATAAATCAGGATAGCACTAAAATTGTTACGATCACCAGCTGGAGTGCCACAGCCAAGGAGGCCGTCTCTGAGCTGTTCGCCTGTCTTCTGCTCTGCCGGTTCCACCCTGGCTTCCTGATCTGCCTCAATCTTCAGCCATACAGCGTAACATGATACAGGTATAAATTCATTGTAAATTGATTATTAAATTGTTTAACTAAGGTTTATACATAATTTCCGTGACAGAGTTCAAGATTTCCTTTAATCTTACTACTGGAGCTGCTAGTTTGCCAGTTTCAAATTATTATTAAACAGCAAGCACAAATTATGCAAAAGCGCAGTCCTTCCGGTGCACTCAGTGTCTGAATTCACTCACTCATTTTCATTCACTCCTTGTAGTGAACTGAATTAGTAACCTAATGTAGGGAATAGTGAATGAGGGTATAGGGGGCGATTTCGGATTCAGCCCTAGACTTCTGCCACTCTATCAAGGACTTAATTCGCCATAATCCTCTGCCCGGTCTCATCAGCACTCATTGTTTGCACCTGTGCCTCATTGGCCTTGTTAGCTCACCCTATATAAGCCTGGTTCTCTTTGTCATTCATTGCTAAGTCTTGCATGTGTCTACACTGCATTTCAAAGCTCACTTCTTGGTTCTCCTGTGTCTTTGTTGCTGGTTTTGTTTCCCTGCCTGTCTTTGGATTACCCTTTGCCTGTGTTTTTTCCCTGTTGCTAATTGTTTGGACTGATTGCCTGTGTTATGACCTTTGCCTGTTTTTGGACTTTTATTGTGGATTACCCCTTTAATAAATACTGCGACTGGATCCTCAACCTTCTTGTACCTGTGCAGTTTCATGACAACAATAGTAACTATTTTGAAAATAAGAACTTTCCCATCTTTCTAGTTTTCTTTTAAGTATCTGTAAGCAAACTTACAAATATTCTCACAAAATCATGAAATATAGTAAAAGGAGGGTTTACATTTCTTCCATTTACATGTGAATGTGATATTTACCCACCAAAACTACGATGTTCATTAGGTCTGAAAAAAAGGAAATTCAATATATTCTCAAAAAACATGTAAATGTAATATTAGCATTTAACTTTGTTTAGCATCTATATATGGGTTGTAAAATGACCAGTTAAGAACCATTGCATCAGTGTCTTGGGATCCTAATTTGTTTGGGATTGGGAAACATCTCATAAACTATCTCATAAATGCTATCAAGATGATTTATTTTAATATTTTTCTGAGGCTTACAATACCGAACGCTAAAGGAAAGTGTGTCTGTCAGCCTCACCTTTAACCTGACTAAAGAACATGAACATCAGACATTATGGCTCATTCCGTTTATTCCATTCGTTTGTGATTTGGCAAGGAGCTGCTCTGCAACTATCTTTGTCACATCACATTGTCTCATCGGTGACGCCGTCTCTCCCAAGAGTGATTAATCTTCTAACACTAATTAGAAATTTGCTAATTAGCATCTGACATGTGAGGGAAGGAAGAGAAACATTTGCATGCGGACACGGATGGCTACAGTCGACAAATGCCAGGCTCAACCATACTGAAGCACCATCAGTGGAGGAAGGTACACAGTGCAGCTCGCAAAGCAGGATGTGCTGATGTCAGAACACCTGCTGGGTGATCTACCTGCATATAAGAGAATGTCAACATCCAGGGGCTCAGGCATTATTTTATTAATTTTCAAATGAAGTCACCCCCTACATTTCAAATGAGCACCGTCTAGATTTTAATGACCATCGTGGTGGAAACCTGGAGCTGAAAGGACATTAATCTGGATATTGCCAATTTAGCAGGAAGCCTGGTGGGAGAAAATCAGCAGGATTTTGGTCCTCCGTCTTCGCCTACATGGTCTCCTTCTGTCCATATCCAACTCATTTTATATGCCCTCATCAATTAATGACGACAGCTTATTATCATTTCATTGTGAGGGTTAAAAGATCTGTAGCAGATGGAGAAATGCTACCTGTGAAAATGATAAAGCTGAGCCATAATCAGACTTGTAGATTATAGTGCAATAAGAACGACTGCATTGACCCCGCTTCACTGAGTGAGGAACAGAAGATTTTTTTACAGTAAACTGGCACTATATGTGGATGATATTATATTTGGCCAATAAGAAAAAGTTATTGGGAGTCATTCATGCCAAGGGATGTGAATCGTAAATAATTGAACAGTTCTGGTTTCTTAATGATTCAATTAAAAACATTTTTTTAGAAAAATATTTCAAAAGAAATGTGCAATTTCAAAATTTGCAATTGCAAAAATGATGAGATTATTTCATAATAATTATTTCATATTTCATCATAAATACACAACAGATCAAATATTTGGTTTGAGTAAGTTTTTTTAAATTATTTTTTTACTTTTATTCAGAAGGATATATTAAATTCATAAAAAGTGTCAGTTAAGACTTTTACATTGTTACAAAAACAAATCTATTTCAAATAAATGCTGTCCTTTCAAACTTGAAGAATCCTGAAAAAAAAAGAAACATTAAGCAGCACAGCTGTTTTCAACATTGATAACAACACTGAAGACTAGATTAATGGCTGCTTTGCCATCACAGGAATAAATTACTTTCCAAATATATTAAAATATATTACATAGAAAACAGCTATTTTAAATTATGAATATTTCACAATATTAGTGTTTTTATTTAATTTTGATCAAATACATGCAGCCTTGGTGAGAATAAGACATCTTAAAAAAATACTGAAAAATATTACTGTCCCTAACTTTTGAATGGTAATGTACATGTAAAACAGTTATAAATACTTTTTAATGACTTTTTGGTGGTGGCATAAATCTCAGCATTCTGTAATTTAGTAAACTAAAACTAATGTTAAACTACAATTATTGGAACATTTACTTTAAAAAGTGTGTCTGGCTTCACAATCATAATCTGCTGTGTCTGGCTTCTCTTCAGTGCTAAATCATCACGATTGGAGCACTATGGGGTTGGCATGATTTTTTGAAAAACAGTTATGTCAAGAGTAATTACTTCTCTTTGTCCTTTGCAACAGCATGTCTACAAAAAAATAATAAAAACGCCTTGCTGCACATCGTAGAACACATCAGAAAGGAATAACATTTATTCCAGATCCCTTATGTCTTCATACTAATATAACAGTCTCATCTTTGAAATAAATTGACAGATGTACCATCTGTGAGCCCATAAAATGAGGGTGATTCTGACGAGCTATCTGTTATATGACTTTGGGCTGACCGTGGCTAACATGGGCCCGCAATTCTGCATTCGAGAGCCTCTCGATGCACTGTTAACGATTTTCATGTGTCGCAGGATTTCACAGGGTAATTAAATGCCTAACTAGTGGCAACTTTAGGGGGAAAGCGCCACTGTCACAAGGGGGTGGTTAGTTGGATGCGTTTGAGTTGGTGAAATATGTGATTTCACAGGGAAATCGGCTCACAGATGTCTCATTAACTTTGTGTCATTTGCACCCACTTTTCTACGTCATTATGGAAATTCGCAAATACAGAAAATGATACGAAAAAGTTTGTACTTTAGAAAGTTCTGACTGTGATTTGTCAGATTCATTAGCATTTCCGCCACAGGATCGAATATACTAAATCACTGAGCTTGTATACAAATCCATTTATCTGGCGCAATATAAAACAAATCCATTGACCAAATGAGGATTTTTTCATTGCATAAACAACTGCACACCATTTCAGCAAAGAAAACCAGCCCTGGTGTACAATATGTGTAAAAGCTCAAGCAAACTTGCCTCACAGTAATGATCTGGTGTATGTGTTTTATTCTTGCACTTTAAGCTTCACATTGCAGATGATTTCCATCCAAATTCCCCATCAGGGATCAATAAAGTCTGTCAGTCTATCTGCCTGTCTATCTATCACATGTGCTTTTGCAGACTCCAGCTATAGCATAATGAGCCACTGCTTTGTGTTTTGTAAACAGGAAAAGCTCTTGCTGACCAAATAAGATTATTCAGAGGACACGGTGTGTTTTTTTTTGTTGCTTACAGCTCAAACTGTGAACATAATCAGCCAGCTTCCTCTTCCCCCTCTTCACAATCACTCTGAAACACATCAATTCTCGCAGTGGTCATCAATCACTTCAAAGCAGAGGCTGCTACACCTCCGCAGTGCGGTGAACTTTAAACAGAGAACAACAAAGAGACGGGCTTTCAATCAATCATAATGACATGCTTCTCCACGGCCCTGTTCAACCAGCAAACCTACTCGCAGTCAACTACACATCACTCTTCATTTTCACTTAACGACCAACCCATTTACTAAAGCATTAATGTATCTCGCCCTCTCAGATGCAGACAACAATCAAACTTCAGATATGAAGGTGGTGGGAATGTTATGGAGAAAGCAAACAAGACTAGATTTGCAAGCTTAAAAGGAAATTCCAATGCTTCAAGCTAAAGAGGTTTTGCAAGTAATTTGTCTGCCAACACTGTGTTCAAACTGCTGCATGATGTGACAATCTCAGTTAATCAGAATTACATTAAACCGCAAACATTTTATTGATGTAAGTCAATTGGAGATTTTCAAAATTTAATCTTGAATTCTGCAAAAAGTATAAAGTTGAAATAACTTGTTTAATATTCATGAGAAGTGGTCTGTTAATTTAGGGCCTTTGGTCCAAAGATATTTCATGGTGGGTGGGGCTTCCCAGCATGACGTTTCAGAAATAGAAACCGACATGGAAGAGATTATACATTTTCACTTTATCTTCATGTCTTTTTAGAACAAGGTGTAAGGCTGAAATTACAAAGAGAATCTACAAAATAAAGTTTGAATGGCAGAAAATTGCCAAGACAATGAAGAAGAATTTATAGGAAGAATTCCAATGCATTATTTTAAGAAATAAAACAAACAAATGGTCCTACATTTTCTCAGCAATGAATGGCTCTGAATCGGTTATTTGAAGTGCCTCAGTAAGATGTTCAAACATAATAATGTCTCACTGTGTAGTTCTGTCTGAAGCGTACTGTTTTAACATGTCAGTACGTATTCACAAGACTCTAAAGAGCACAGTCATTTACTGCGGCAAGTCACAGCTGTTGGGTTTTGCATCTGAATGCAAAACAGCACAAGTGATTTAGAATAAAAACAACCTTTTGCTCAAAAAGCGACTAAAATTAGATTGAGACTGACAAAGAAAAAAAACATCAACTGGGTAAAAAAGCCTTTCTAGGACTCGGCGAGACTTTGAGGCGGCTGGCGAGGCTTAATTACGCTTGCTGTAGCAGTTGTTTGCAGCACACCTTTCTGTCTCCCACTGCCTCTTTACCTGTGACCTCTGTGATTTCTGAGAGAATGCGGTTGTGCGTTTTGGCAGACGTATCAAACGGTGTGAGAAAAAAATGCAGGCATTAAAAGAGAAGAGAGATGGAAAGAGAGAGAAAAGAGACAAAGATAAGGATACAAGCGCACAGCTCGTTTGATATGGCTGCACTCAACACTGAAGCTGTGCCAGCGCTATCTTCAATGGTCCACATTGGCAATGGGGTGTGAATCGTGAGATGTTCCCTAGGCAAGAGCGCATCTGTTGAGGCTCCTGTGGATCTCTGTGTCTCCTCTCTGGACTGACTGAACAGCAGATCTGGGCCACTGCAGGGTCACAGCCCTCTGTATCCCACACCGAGTGGGTGAGATAGGGTTACGCACCACATCACTTACAGATCAGCAGGCCCACGTGGAATCTTTAGAAAACTTCGATTTCTGTCTGTCTTTCACACAAAGCTATCATATGGCTTTAGAGGACCCTGAATATAGGGAATGAGTCATATGAACTACTTTTGTAGTACTTTTTTCGTCCAGTTGCAACTCACTTTCATTATACAGAAAAGAGAAGCCAGAAATCTCTTATAAAAAAAAAACAACAAAAAACAAACTCACCTTTTGTTTTTGAATGATGAAAGTCATACAGGTATGAAATGACATGAGGAAAATATGAATCATGGATTTAAAAGTATTTGAAGGAGCAATTTATCCAAAATTATAGATTTTTTTTTTGAAAATAATACTTTTATTCAGCAAGGATGTATTTAATAGATCAAAGTGACAGTATAAACCTAATTGTTACAAAACATTTCCTTTGCAAATAAAAGCTGTTCTTTTTACATTTCTATTCATCAAAGAATCTTGAAAAAAAACTATCACTTTTCCAAAAAATATAAAGCAGCACAAACATTTTAAACGTTGAAAAGCATGTTGATTGATTTCTGAGGATCAAGTGACACTGAAGACTGGTTAATAATGGCCGAAAATTCAGCTTTAATCACAGGGGGGAAAAAAACTATTTTAAGTTATATTAAAATAGAAAACAGTTATTTTAAACTGAAATAATATTTCACAATATTACTATTTTTACTGTATTTTTGATCAAATGAATGCAGGCTAAGCAAGCATAAGTTACTTCTTTCAAAAACATTTAAAAAATCTTACTGACTACAAACGGTAGTGTAAATATTTATTATTATCTGTTTATTCCACAGAATTCCACAGATTTTTCACAAACAAAATCAGCATACGAAATGCAAAAAAGTCTGCATGCAAAGTCCATATGGGCTTGTGAATCAGCACCCAAATGCAAACAGAGTTAAACAAGCTTGTTTGGAATCAGTCGTCTTTCAGGGTTTGTGGATGTGAGGACTGCATGACAGATGTTAAGAGAAGGAAACAGTGTCTAAATGATCCTCATATGATCTTCCGCTCAAATTGTGCTTGCGGGGAAAGAAGGTTGATTATGTAACCACAGCTCTTCTGCATCATGAGTAATCCTGAGTATATTTTTTCTGTCTTGGCCCTGCTGCCAAGCAAAATGTTGCTGTAATGCTCCATCAAGTCAATCATAGCAGCAAGGGGCAAATTTGTACATTACACTGCACAAATCTTGCTGTCTCCTTACACTGTGACCTAACTGTGCACAATGCGACAAGTTTTTAGCGACAAACAATCTGTCTGTGCACACACACACACACACACACACACACAAACACAACCTAGGCCAATTAGAAGATATTTATGTTTAATTGTACAGTTATATGGAGCAGAATTTTGAACCAATGAAATTTCACAGTGGGCGGAGCTAAACAATGCAATCAAGTGATTAACAGAAGGCCCAGTCGCTGATGATAGAGTAAGAGGTTTTAACTCATTTTGCTTCATCACCATTCAACTAGTTATTTCTCAGTCTAAAGCGAATTTAAAAAAAACTGCTGTGTAATGTAGCACAATCGCAGCTGTTCAGAAAGTATTTAATTTGTATAGGGAGTGACGAAATAACATGAGAATCATTACATTCCGAGCTGGGCGTTTTTTTCCAGCTCATTCAGCTCTTCAGTTACACCAACAATGAACTGAGGAAATAGTTCGGACTAGCGAAGAACTGATGAGCATGCGTAAACCGAGCACTCAAATGAAGGGGCGAAATGAAAGTTTGTATGGTTTCTCGTGGTTTACGTAAAAAGGTGAGATTTTTAAGTCAAGTTCATTCACTTTATATGCTAGTAAAACATACACTTTTCGCATGATTATTGGGTGCTTTAATAATACACTTGCATATACATTATGTCATTGTGTGATTATGTATCAGTTACTTGACCTAAAAGAACAAACCAATCTTTTCAGTTCACAAGACCTCAAAATATCACCAATATTTATTTATTTATTTAGGCTCTCAATTCTCATTTGTGTTTTTTTTTTACTCTCAAAGTAGCAGTAGCCATTGACTTGCATTTTATGAATCACCAAAAAGTCACTTACATCTTAGATGGCCTGTGTAAATTAACAGCAAATTTTCATTTTTGGGTGAATTGTATCTTTAAGATGTATTTTATATAAATATTTAAAAATATGATATATATTTTTTTAATATTTGAATATATGTTATATAAATATTTAAAAAAAATAAAAAAAATAAACCCAACAGCATTTACTCAACCTCGTGTCATTCCGAAAATGTATGAAATTTTAGAGAATGTTGGTAACCAAACAGTTTGGTGACCACTGACTTCCACTGTATGGACAAAAAACGCTACAAGACATTTCTCAAATTATCTTATTTTATGTTTCAAAAATTCAAAGTAATAGTGAAAGTATGTATATTGTCAAAATTTTGGATTAATAAAGGATTTTATGTTTCTGGATAGTCTCTTATGCTCATCAAGACTACATTTTTGTGATCAAAAACAGTAATATTGTGTTTTCTATTTTAATATATTTTGAAATTTAAATGTTTTTAAAATGCATCTTTTTCTACAGCTACTAGTGATGAGACTTGACCTGTTCTGAAATGGAGGTTTTTGTGACATTTTATCCACAGATATATGAAGGAAGCCTTTGGACCAATGAAATTTCACATTGGGCGAGGCTACCCAGCACAATGCTGCAGAAATAGAAACCAAGCTGTCAACAAAATATCCTGCCGCTTATCACTCTTTCACTAATGCCGTTGAAAGAATGTGTCTACTATGGCCTTCATCTCCTCCTGCTCTCGGGGAAACACTTATCGCTCTGCAAATGCTGGGCCTGGAAGAGCAAGAGCAAGGCCCGAACTGCCCCTCCGGCTCTTATCAGGCCATTGCAATTGGGTGGCCGCTTGTGTAAGGCAGAAATCGGAGCAGCAGCGCAGCCCATGGAGTCATCGCTCAGGTGAAGGAAGATGTGAGAAGTCTTCACATGCGTGCTGATACAGCAGACACACACATTCTTGCGCAGATTAACATAAATGGTGTAGCAATAAGAACTGTATACTACTTCATTCTATAACATGAACTTATTTTGCGTCCAATTCCATTTTTAAATTTTGCCAGTTAATCTTTCACAAGCTTCTCCATTTCAATAATAATTGCCGTCAGATTGTGCCAGGCTTTATTTGGCCTCACACAATGCCTCTCCGTAGGGTACGAGAGAGTGCGCCTGTTTGTCTGTGTGTGTATATCTTCTCTGGAGAAAGCCTGTTAAGTCTCTCTCTCTCTCCTGCCCCCTCAGCCCCATAAACAGACCAGCGGACAGAATCATTATGCTACAATTTTCCAATTTATTCAGTGCCTTCAACTTCTCATTAGTTTCTGCCTCCTCCATAAAGAGGGCACATTATCACAAGCTGTCAGCAAAGAACTCACAGGAGCTTCATCAGAGGAGATGGGTCTGACCACAGGACATTGCTGTGTAGAGACTTCCTCTACAGCTCAGAGTCAGCTCAGTTTCTTCACTGAAGCTAAGTGAGTCAGATACTATATGCCAGATGCTGATTTTCATATATAGCATACAGTATGTAATTTAAAAAAAAGTTGAATGTCAAATTAATTAATGCATTTAAAAAAAAATCATAAAAATGATAAAGGAAATTGTTTAAAATAAGAAATGAAGTCACATTATAAGTAATACTGAGATATATAAAGTCATTGTGAAATATAAAATCACATTTTGACACCCTGACAGGTATAAAGTCGCAATAATGAGAAAAAAGTTGTAACTGTGAGATATAAATGTTGTTTCACATGACTCGCACCATGGCTTCAAAGCACTTCTGAACACAAGCGGCAGGTATTTGTACTCCTCATTTGTGAATCGCTTTGGATAAAAGCATCTGCTAAATGATTAAATGTAATTGTGCTGCGACACTTTGACCTCCACACAAACAGCAGTGCAGAGAGCGTCACGGAAGGATGATTTTACGAGGTTGCCAGGAAGCAAAACAGCAGGAAGTGTACAGAGTAAACAGTGAAAATATTGAAAGCAAACAAAAGAGTATTGGAGTTCAGAAAGAGAAAAAAAAAACAGCTTGTGAATTTTTATGCTAGTTTAAGATGGCTAATTATGTTGCTAGAAAAATAACAAAAATATATGAATTTTGTAAATCAGAATTATAGAAGTTACATAACAAAAAAAGATAACATTTTTTTTTATAGCGTATATCAAGTTTGGCAATTTTGTTCCTAAATTAGTGTACTGAGCTGTTGAAAAGACCAGCTTGTGAATTTTCTTGTTGTTTTTAGGATGGCTTATTGTGGAAAATAGTAGAGAATAGAAAAATTGTAGAAAAATAACAAAAACATTTGCCTTTTGTAAATCAAAATTTTAGATGTTACATTTAACTAAATTGATTTTTGTGGCATATTTCACAGCCATTTTAAAATTCAAAACTTGTGAATTCTTCATAGATTTTACAAAAATCATGTCAAGCTTCTGTGTTCCATAGTGAAAGGAATGTCTCAAAAATAAAGCAAAAAAATATCTAATATCTACACTACAAGTGGAATTAGGCATTAAAACAATATATTGTATAGCACAGTATACAATATATTGTACAGTATGAAAATGGAAATTCATTTAGATTTTTTTATTTATTTTTTGCTAAAGATTAAATTTAAGAGTGTTATTTCATTTAATAAGAATAAAAAATAAAAAAAAAGACAGGAGTTTGACACGACACATCGCTCCGTTGAGTTGTTGTTGATATAAGACATGTGAAAGGGTCATAACAACAAACAGAAAAACACACGAGGTAGGCATTGTCTCAATAGTGCTCTGATTGGTTGATTATCCTGTCAATACTTTGGCCTATCATTGGAGACAAAGTGGCATTGATCTTTGAGAGCCCTTCACCAAATGACAGTGGTGGTTGTCAGTCATTCTCATTATCTTCCATCAAATCCATTGTCTTCTATTTATTTTCCACTACAATCATCAATGCAATTTCTTTCTTTTTCTATTTTACTTTCTGTTTCTTTGATTGAGCAGAACAAATGAAATGTGTGCCAAGGATGTAGGCGTAAAGAGTGAGACTCCATGCTCTCTGTGGCGCTGAGCTCTGGGAATTCAACTAATGGATAAATTTCCCCTCAAAAAACAAGCTCTTTAAGAAGGCAGCATTGTTCTCTGTCTGGTGGCTGACACTGATAAATGGCCGGACACACCTGGAGAGCTGTGGGTCGATCAGGTGGATGTCTAAACTGATATTTTTCTACAGAAGGACCTATATAGCAAATCTGATTAATAACTTTGCTGCTTCTTCTACTGGAGTCTGGAGAGCTGGTACACAGTATAACAAGAGAGAACAATAGAACTTTACCTTTTATCTTTTTGTTTAGGATGGTATTGTTCATTTGGTGTTATTAAGAAGAATAGCATGAAAGATGTACATCATAAGTACCACTGAACATAGGGCAAATTTTGCATAGCTACTAACTTTCATTATTAGTCACATTCCTTTCAGACCTTTAGTCATCAAATCCGCTGTGAACACAACAGATGTCATGAAGATCGCAGGTGCAGAGACGCATCTTTAATTTATTAGATATGAGCAGTCACTAAAAACCGGCTCACTCACAAAACATCATTTCATATATTTCAAAATGTTCATCATAACATCATTGCACAATAAGTTAATTCAGATGTGACTAGAAGTGGTGATCTCCAAGTGGGTGACTGCAATTTAGCAACAGGTCTATCTATTTTCACCAGATTTACCTATTTAGTCCAATTTTGATTCCATTTGGACAGGCTGTGAACATGGTGGATATTTATGGACTCATCTCACATTATTTTTCATCTGTATTTTGTCATTTTGCCCTCAGATTCACACCAAGTTTAATCCTCTGGAGTCTGAGGTGTTTTTTTTTCTCTGACACTTTCAGGTACTAAAATTTTTTAGGAACATTTTAATGGCTAATGTCTGATTACTCTGTATTCACAAACAGTGCTTCAACAAATATGTGAGCAACATGTATGTACATGTTTGCATTTTATTTTATTTTTTTTAGAAAATCAAGTATATGCACGTGTAGTAAAAAAAATATTACTGTAAATAAAAACGCAACAAGCATGGCAAGAGGTAAAAAGCAATTAGCTTTAGTCTATTTAAAAATGCAATAAACAATAAGTAGTATGTGAATCAAAATATGTAAATATGTAAGAAAATATGTAGTTCCTGAATGAATCAGCATTTTGAATTAATTGGTAGTATGAATGATTCAATGACTCATAACAGCTGTCACTTGTTTTGAACAAATTTGAACAAATCAACTCAATGAGTTCCTTGCCACCACCTACTGGTGATCATAGTCCACATGTAATCATAAATGACCATATTTTCTTAGTTAGGGCACATTACATTATTGCAAGTTAATCCACAGAAAACAAATTTAAATATTCATAATCTTAAATCAAAATCTGAAAATGTAATCACTCCCCTCCGACCATCAGTGTGAGCTAGAGATGGTGAGGAGGTGCACTAAAATCAAGCCCCACTCTCTATTCAATATTCCGTTCCACTCAGTAATGTTACAAAACTAAAGGAAAGCTGGTCGCAACTTCCAGTTCACACAGACTTTAAATATGACGTTCTTTAAACGTTTTCTCATAAACGGCCGTCGCTTAAGCCACTGTGGTTCTTCCTTTACAGTCTGCACTCCAAGCAAATAAAAAGTCAACGACTCAATTTCTCAGAATAAACCCAATAAGCTTCGCACTACAAACAGCCCCAATGATAGCTGATTACATATTTGGCACAGTGCAAGTGGGTTAAAAGAAAAGCCTCAACGTGTTTTGCACTTCATTTATGACACTTTAAGGTGTCATCATCCACGCATGATGTTGCAGTGTTTTTTCCTCCCTTTAAGTGTGGAAGTGACGATGGCAAATGCGCAAATATCAAAATAGAATATTTAGATGTTATGTAACCTTCTACAGATTTAAACCCACAAATGAATGTTTTCTCTGGCTTGGAGTCAGATGGATGCAGTTGTGGCCCATGTGCATCTCCAGAGCCGTCCGAACGCCCCTTTAATGTGCTGCCAGGGCAATAACACTGGGGTAGAATGAACTTCAAATGCGTGTCACACAAGCCCGGTTTTTATCATTTCATATGACCTTTGGGCTTGAATACACTGAATGTCTGTGAGCTCAAGAGCAAGAAAAAAAGAGGATGGTAACTGAGCAACAGAGAAAATATTTCTTATACGAAACAGTATTAAGAAGATATGATCAAAGAATCACATGGTGCATTAGTCAGTGTACAGTAAAGAAACTCTATTTCATTGGCCCTTACGAATCCAGTCAGCTCTGGTGGGTATTTTGTAACATATGTCTTCCATCAGTATCTTTCATAAATCTCTCCAGCAATTCATAATCAACAAGACTGTCTGCAGCTCCATTTTTCATAGCTTTTTTATATTTTAACTGTTTCAACATCAGATTTGGCCAAAATTGCTTGAGGACTCTAAAATAATCATGGTTGGTAAAGTATTGTATGTTCATATACAGATTCTTTGGTTCTTGCAGCTCTCAATTCATTTCCCATATTTCTCAGGACAAACATTTATCATGTCTTCGCACGTCGCAAATGCCATCATTCCAGACGGCATCTTTCCTTCTAGTAAATGATTGCTGTCGGCAGCTGACAAGATCATTCTGTAAGTTAACTTAATATGGTTTCAAGGAAATTGCTGGTTTGACGATGCAAGCAGCAGGTGTTTCTTTAAATCTTCTTGAGAAGCTACTTCACTTCTGTGCCTATGCAATCTCACTGTAGAAGGGGTGACAATGAGACTATCGCTTTATAATTGACTGCTAACCTTGGACACCACTATGAACGGATATTATTCCTGACCTCATGCACACTGATATTGAGGACAAATGCGAAGTTTGTTCAAATGTTGGAAAACAAAGATCGAATTCAAAATGGGAAAGGAGAATTTTATTAATATGAGAATCACGGGAAAGTGTTTTGTGTTTTGAAAATCCTATTCAAGGGAATATATACTGTATATATATATATATATATATATATGTAAGGTGTCCTTGTTACAGTGTAATACTGTGCAACATAGTAAAATAAAGTGTTACAAATATGTATTTATTTATTTATTTATTTAAGGAAATAACAATTAGAGAATCAAGCTTTTGAATCTTGAATGCAAGAAAATCAAATGGTTAAAACAGTAAATCTGTTTTCTCTAAAAATGTGAAGTGACAAATGACAAAACACACACACACACAAACACACACAAGATCTAATGGGTTTATTCTATTTGTAAAATAGGCCTTTCAGGGTTTTGAATGTTGTCTAAAAATGACTTTTTCAAAGACAGTTACTCATGTTATTGAGAGAAATGGACTGAAGAGACTGGCTTTATGCCATGTGAGGCTAATTGGCCTTGGGTTTGTTTAAGGCATTGTGATTAATGAAGTTTCTAATGAGAGCTTTATGACGAAGGCGCCAATCTGTCAGCTGGTGACTGCAGCTCTCAACAGGGATAGAAATTAACAGTTAAGAGGTGATTTGAAGAAGGGAATTCTCCTGACACAAAACATCTCGGGTTACGCATGTAACCATGGTTCCCCGAGAGGGAACGAGACACTGTGTCCTCTAGCTGACACTATGGGAACTACCGACAGCAGGACCGGTGTCTGAAGCATGTGTGAAACAACTCCAATCCTATTGGCCCACATAGCCCGTGACGTCACAGGCAGGCACCTGGATATATAAAAGGGTGCCTGTAGAACATGTCACCAACTTAGCTGTATGAAGGAGACGTGAAACAGTCAGGCCCAAGGCATGGCGAGGGGACGCAGCGTCTCGTTCGCTCTCGGGGAACCATGGTTACATGTGTAACCTGAGACGTTCACCTTCTAGGGAACTCACGCTGCATCCTCTAGCGGACACTATGGGGAACGAAATGCCAACTATGCCATGCCGCGGCGCATGCCTGTCCACCTGGTGAGAGAACACCAAGGAAGTAACAGATATACACCTAACCTTTCCTCAGAAAGGGGCCAAGCCACTGATGCCCCAGGCCGCTCGCATAGCTTGGCAGAAATGGGGAACCCAGTTTCAGATGAAAGAGGGACATCCACACCAAGTTAAGAACACAGCTACTCTCAGATAGCTATGTTATGTGAGCAACACCTTAACCTGATAATACAAAACCCACAGTTAGAGGCTACCTACTTAGAAGCTATCCTAGAATAGCAGTTTCCTCAGGCAAGGCTGAAGATTGCCCAGACCATAGAAAGTGGGCTATCTACTTAAAACCCTAACAGGGGAGATAACACAATCCAGGCAAAAGGCTCAAAGGCTGCTACTTAAAACCCTGACAAGGGGGCAGTACTGAGCTGACACATGGCTATCCTCGGATATCTATCTTCCAAGGCAAGGACTCAGCGCCTACTTAAGAGGACTTGTGCCAAAAGGAACCCAACCTAGTCATAGAAGCCAGGCTGGAACACAGCTGCCCTCAGACCGCTATATGACCAACTATGTTCCAAAGCAATGGGCCATCCACTTGAAAAACCCTAACAAAGAGGGGAAAGCCCATACTTAGCATGCAGGATTCAAGGGGACCGCCTGCTTGGAAGATACCCTGAAATCAGGGGAGGGAGAGTGTTGGCTCACTAGCCCTGTCTATGATTCTCATATCCTCAGATCATATGCAGATCCCGCAGATCAAAGCAATCGCCGCGAGATGAGATAAACCATGCCGCGGCAACGGCAGAACCGAGCTGCGAGACACAAACGCTTTGTCCTGCATCCATCAGGAATAGGAACAAACGCAAACTGAGCCTTTACATTATGACTCATCACAATGAGCGTGTAAGCACTGAATGCACATGCTCCTCGCCGAGACAATAACGCAAAGTCAGAAAATGCCCTCAAGTGTTAGAATTCAAACACGGAGGCACACATTCCCTAAAGCGCTGCTCGACTCACCAGGATAATGCTTCACACACACTGAACAAACAGACGGCTCCTGAAGACAACAAAAGTGGGTGACATGTTCTGCAGGTGCCCTCTTATACTTATGGGTGCCCACCTGTGACGTCACGGGCTATGTGGGCCAACAGGATTGTAGTTGTTTCACATGTGCTTGAGACACCGGTCCTGCTGGCGGCAGTCCCCATAGTGTCCGCTAGAGGACGCAGCACGAGTTCCCTAGAAGGGGAAACACAATTTTACAGGGGACATAACACACACAGTTTCTGCCAATCTCATGTTAATCTTGAGTACTTATAGAGTAGTATTGCATCCTTCATATCTCTGAAGAGTCTTTAGTTTTATCAGATTTGTAAAAGAAAGATACAGCTTATGCTTCTCTTCAAAAAACAGCCAAGCTCCTGGATGCGTGCTATAGTGAATCAGCTCAAAGGGGAAATATGAATAATTAATCATAACTAGTTATAATTAATTATAAATATTTAGATCCGCTGTAAGTATTTACTTGACCTCTCAGGGTCAACTGTCTGTCAATTCTAAGAACGTTAATTTCCTGGTTAAGGGAAATAACTTTCTTACTGTACAATACTACACAGAGCCTGTAGCATAAATCTGCATGATTAGGGACTCCAGTTATGAGCAAACAATGAACAACGTCAAGTGTGATACAAGTAAGACTTTATTAACTACATAAACACTTAAACTAGTCTAACATACACATACACACACACACACACACACACACACACGCATACATTTGGTATAGGAACAGGATTAAAGCTTAGGCAGTAAAGAGAAGATAAATAAAGCATGAAGCTATTGGACCATTGGATATTCAGCAAATCTACAGCCTGAAGGAAACATCAGATTCTTAGTTCAAACACACCTGTGTCTGATTGGTCCAGACGCTACAGTGCCATGGGAGGAGCTAAAAGTTGCGAGCATGTTTGTTGTTTACATTATATGCACTTACGCGCCGATTGCCAACAAAACACAGAAATTTGATGCAGTTTTACTCACCGCCTGAGGTTCTGACTCATGATCTTTTATCGCTGGGACCTCTCCATCTTTCAGTATCAAACAATCTGCAAATCCAGCGTCGAACTGGGCCTTGTTTATAAAACATTTGTCACTGAAATGACGGGAACAAACAACCACACATGCGCAACTCCGTTGCTGTCCCGGAAAAACAAACTGCATCCACTGTTCCCTTAACGCTGGGTTCTTTGGGAAGCTGAACAAGGTTATCTTTCCCTCACAACCAAAAACACACTTCTTTGAAGACATCCTTCTCGAGCAAATCCTGTAACCCGTTTTTTTTACTTTGGCCATGTTTAGCATGAGAATCCAACTCTTTAACAGTGTTAATAACTTAGAATGCATGAAATAGCATTAGACCCCCCTTTAAACAAAGGCTTTCTTAAAAACCTGCCACCATTCCAATTTGTAGTGCTCCTGCTAATAGCTTAAAAGTCTGAAAATTCATTAAAAGAAATCCGTAGCTTACTATCAGATTTGGAGGCTGAATAAAATATATTTTATGGCACCAGTGATTCCCATTACACACAAAATCACTTGAATACACATACATACATACACAAGTACATACTTATATACACACACACACACACACACACACACACACAGCAAACACATGAAAACTCACTGAACATATGCAACTTACTGAAACAGTAATCACCAAACAGATCTTCATCCTCGTCATCACAGTATGCTTGAAATGAAAAATGAAATGAAATTAAATTAAAAGGAAAGTAAATCATAAAAACAACAAACGTCGTGAACACAAACACACATACCAGAATAAACTAAAATACATGACATTGAAAATCAAAGAAGTAACAAGATACAGAAATCCCAGTTGTTCCTTTTTCTGAAAAATCTAACGCTGTGAGATCAATGCTCATAAAAACCCTCCTCAAGTCTTATGTGTTATTTCTGGAGAATGTTAAGGATGTCCATATTGAGGTAACATTTGAAGAGTCAAGCACATTGCTTTGGATTTATTTCAGTTCAATGTGCTTTTGTGCAAACAAAGCATCTGTTGGCTGTGTCAGAAACATAATTTATGCAACAACAACAAAAAGGTAATTTATTTGTAGACTAAAGCATGTAAGCACAGAAATTGTAATTACAGTGTGTCTATGCATGAGGCAACCTGACGAATGCAACATGCAAACAGAACAGATCAACAGAGCACTGCATCACCAGCACATATTATTTTACTCAGTCTGTTATTGCAGACTTCATTTATCTTTCTATAACTGGCTTTTGACAGAGTCAATTGAGTCTTTCCACGTCAATAATCAACAAATGTTGACCTTAATAATCAACAGAAATTAGTTTATGGTTTTTCAATCATGATAACTCTCTGAATAGTTTTAGCATGTTAATATATATGACAATGTTAATGTATCTGATCTTGGCGGACTAAATGTGCAACTCAGGCTACCGCGGACAATAGACTCACTGACACGCTGTAGTCAGTATGTAAAATAAGTTCCCTTTCAGTCGGTCACTACGAGTCACGTCGTGACCGACGAATTGGGATCTCGCTTAGAGAGACAAATCCACTTCGAGTGTAAACTAAACGAGCCAATGCACATTGGCATGCGATGATTGCATCCAGCTGCCGCTGATCACAGCGTGAGCATAAAAAGGCAGCCGGTGCAACGCATACCAGCTTTTCGCTTCGGAGCCGAGCGACAACATCGTTCTGCTCCTACCAAACTGCTTCGTGTGTGACGAGTCTAGCACTCTTGGGAGCTTTTTGTGTTGGCGGATGGCGCTTCAGCGGTGGTCGTTCCTGTGTTGAGTTGGTTGCTCACTTCAGGCTGCAATACCCCCTGTCGTGCTGCAAACGGCCGTTTCCCCTGTGCGTCTCCGCACGTAAAAGAGCATTTCCCTAAAAGAGCCAATTTCTCTAAAAGAGTACAATAAGCAGGTGCGTCTTTGTAAAGACGACGGATCATATTTTTAAAGATGCCGTTTCACCCGCGCGTTTCTGGATGCGGTCGTTACCTGGCGCCGGGTGATGGTCACGATCGCTGCCTCACGTGCCTG
>NW_015638606.1:671841-673131 GCF_001515625.1 Sinocyclocheilus rhinocerous
ACAACATCGTTCTGCTCCATCCAAGTGTCTTCAGTGAGCTACGAGTTCAACGCACTCTTGGAAGCTTCTGGTGTTGGCAGACGGTGCTTCAGCGGTGGTCGTTCCTGTGTCGAGTGGGTTGCGCACTTCAGGCTGCACTACCCCCTGTCGTGCTGCAAATGGCCGTTTCCCCTGTGCGTCTCAGCATGTAAAAGAGCATTTCCCTAAAAGAGCCAATTTCTCTAAAAGAGTACAATAAGCGGGTGCGTCCTTGTAGAGACGACGGTCGTTACCTGGCGCCGGGTGATGGTCACAATGGCTGCCTCACGTGTCTGGGCATTAAACACGCTGAGGTGGCGTTCGTGGATGAGTCATGTTCCCATTGCGGGAAGATGACCATCTCGGAGCTGCGGGCCAGGCTCCGTTTTCTCCAGGGGGGCGGAGCTCCGTTGTCTCTGCTGCGATCTAGTGTTCGTTCTGGTGGCAGCCAGGCATGGACTACTTCGGGCAGTAGCACGGGCGGTCTGAGGGTTACAGTGGTGGCAAACCCCTGAGGGAAACAACCCTCGGGGGACCATCGCTCCTCTAGCGCTTCACAACCAGATGAGCCGCCAAAGGAACGCTCTGGGCCCTCTTCAAAGAGCGTACCAGCGATATCTTTCGGTGCTCCTCCCGACGACCAGATGTCGATCACTGCATCGGAGGGAGAGCTCTCTGGAGAGGAAGATTCGGCTGTGCTGCCGCCCTCCGGGACGGTGGCAAGGCCTGAATCGGATCCAGAGATGTCGGCTATGCTTTCCCGGGCCACTGAGAGGGTAGGGCTCCAGTGGAAACCTCCACCGCGTCCCGGGCCCTCGAGGTTGGACGATTGGTATCTCGGGGTGGCTCGCGCTGGTTCTCAGTGCACCGCCTCAGTGCCTTTCTTCCCGGAGGTGCATGAGGAGCTCACCAGGTCATGGATGGCACCTTTTACTGCCGGAAACCGACCTGCTGGTTCCTCCTCCCTCACTACCCTCGACGGTGGTGCAGCTAGGGGGTATACAAGGGTCCTCCCAGTGGAGCGGTCGGTTGCAATGCAATTGTGTCCTAACATCGCCTTCACCCAGCAGGGCGAACCGTGCCTCCCCTCCCGGGTCTGTAGGTACTCGTCTGGCCTGTCCGGCGATATTATATGGCCTGTGGAGAAGCTGCCTCCGCCTTACATGCTACGGCGTTACTGCAGGTTCATCAGGCCAAGGCACTGAGGGACCTGCACGAGGGTGGTCATGATCCGGAAGTTCTGAAAGAGCTCCGAACCGCTACTGACCTCGC
>NW_015638606.1:673515-674289 GCF_001515625.1 Sinocyclocheilus rhinocerous
CAGCAGCCTCCAGCAAGCGGCGCCGTGGAGCTGGGCGTAGGCAGGCCGCCCCATTCGTCCAGGCACCCGTCAAACCTGGCGGTGAGCGAAAGAGCAAGAGGCCCCGGGACGGGTGACCCAGAGAGGGAGGAAGCTGCTCTTTGGGGGATGGTGAAGGCACCTCTCCCTCCCCCGGAGGAGGGCCGGGTGGAGAATCTGGAAAATCTCGACGAGAGAGTGGTTTTCTCTGTCCCTGGGTCCCA
Organism: Sinocyclocheilus rhinocerous; assembly: GCF_001515625.1. Lineage (NCBI taxonomy): Eukaryota > Metazoa > Chordata > Actinopteri > Cypriniformes > Cyprinidae > Sinocyclocheilus > Sinocyclocheilus rhinocerous. Next base: position 673,758 of record NW_015638606.1, read on the forward strand.
GGAGGGTACGGAGAGTCGCGGACGGACCAGCACCGGACCACATTCATCCTCCTCCATCGCCAGCAGGCAGCAGCGGGCGGTTCGAGAGCGTCAACAAAGGCCCTACTCACGCACCCTCTGCCAAACTGTGGAACCAGGTAAGCGTTGCACCGCACACTCAGACCCCTCTTCAGTCCGCTCACAAGCCGCCCGAGTTGGGTCCCTGCGTTCCACCTTGCTGCCCCACTGCGGGTACGGTGGTGTTTCTGCTGGTCCCGCTTGCACGGTATCTGGGTGCCTGGCTAGCGCTACCCAACCCATCTCGTTGGCTTCTATGGACCATCAGCATCGGCTATGCGATTCAGTTCGCCCGGCATACCCCCAAGTTCAGTGGCATCCGCTTCACGACAGTGCAGGCGGCCGATGCTCCTGTCTTGCGTGCGGAGATCGCAGTCCTACTGGCGAAGGATGCGATAGAGCCGGTCCCTCCAGCCGATATGAATACAGGGTTTTACAGCTCTTACTTCATTGTACCTGAGAAATGAGGTGGGTT
>NW_015638606.1:674353-674665 GCF_001515625.1 Sinocyclocheilus rhinocerous
TTGGTTTGCAGCAATCGACCTGAAGGATGCGTACTTTCATGTGTCGATCCTTCCACGCCGGAGACCATTTCTGCGGTTCGCGTTCGAAGGACGAGCATATTGAACATATCTCCTGCCCTCCGGGCTGTCCCTGTCGCCCCGTGTCTTCACATAAGTTGCGGAGGCAGCCCAGGCAGCCCTTAGAGAACAGGGCGTTCGCATTCCCAACTACCTCAACGACTGGCTCATACTAGCTCAGTCTCAGCATCAGTTGTGTGCACACAGGGACTTGGTGCTTTCGCACCTCAGCCGGTTGGGCCTTCAGGTCAACTG
>NW_015638606.1:675774-705421 GCF_001515625.1 Sinocyclocheilus rhinocerous
TACGCCTTGAAGTGGAACCTGTTCGTCGAGTGGTGTTCTTCTCATCGGGAAGACCCCCGGAGATGCCCGATCGGGGTCATGCTTTCCTTTTTGAAGCAAGGGTTGGAGCGATGGCTGTCTCCCTCCACCCTTAAAGTCTATGTCGTTGCGATTGATGCTAACCATGACCCCGTGGAAGGGAAGTCGGTAGGGAAGCATGATCTGGTCATCCCAATTCGTCGGTCACGACGTGATGTCTCCGTTCCCTCCTTCAGGGAACGAGGGTTACATACGTAACCGAGACGTTGCTGTTCCATCAATAGGCATACCTACTATGAATCCCATAGCAGTTCTAGACAGGTGGAGCTGGGGGAGGTGGAGGGTTAAATCTATCTAGACTTTCATGACTGAGCTAGATATTAAATCAAATAACAAATAACGTTTTTGCTCTATTTCGTCAACGAAATAGACGAAAATAGTTTCAAACAAAGCCACAGCAAAACTGTTTTGCATCCCTGAGCAACACACGGCGGTGTTTCATTACTGAATCAATCAGCCGTTTGAACGAATCAGTTGAATGAATGACTCAATGACTCACTCGTGCAGTGATTTGCCGCCACCTACTGGTGATTTCAGGTTTATATTTAAAGTATATTTTCATTTTTTTCAAATATCATTATTGAACATTTTGTTTTAAAAAAAATCTAAATATAATTTATGCATTGGTGCAGATTAACTACATTCATGTCCTGCATTAAACAGTCTGTGTAAATGCAACTAAAAGCCACTTCAGATGCAGATTCTGTGCCACCTCTGCATTGCAAACACAAATTTTATTTGATTGGTAACAATCTTGTTATTGAGAAATAACAAATTATGCCAATATAATACAACAAAATTGAGTTAGACCTCTAACTATTTAAATGTATTGTGTCTTACTATTTAAATGTATTGAGTAAATTTAAGAATTTGACACAAAAGATTATGCATACATTTAATTAGGTTTGAAAAAATGGCCTTGTAAAGGTAAAAATGCCCATAAAAGGTAAAAATCAATTTAAACTTATTGGAGAGGTTCATTTCTGTTACTCCAGCAAACTAATCACCGCACAGAATATGAAGAATATCAAAAGCTTTGGGAGGTCAGCTGTCCATGGCAGTCCTAAACCTGCAGAAATACCAGCACAATAACATGCTCAGCAAAATACTGTTTAATTATCGTTATCGACAAAATTCCAGAAAATATCGAGACATCATTGTTTGTCATTATAGCACACCCCTAAATGATTTATTTTATGAAATATTCATTTGTTCCATAACCAAAATATAATCTGATAATAGTTAGACCCAGATCAGTTTTTTTTCTACTTTTTAATGCCATTGACTTTCAAATATGATGAATCCTTTGCAAGAGACCTACTAGAATATAAAGGCAGTATTATTTTCATGTATAAAAACCATTTATATTGTGTGAGAAAAATATTAAATGTGTTATTATAAAGACAACTGAATTAAATCATTTTTTATATTATCTTGATATTATATAAAATAAGCTTTTATATTAGCATTGGAAACAGTTTAAATATTATGTGGAAAATATTTAACTCTAATTACTCTACAAAAGCTTACTTTTATCTTCACAAAACTACAGTACATAAGCTGTTTTTACTGTTAAAACGGTTCTGTTAATATGCAATTAATGCAATCAATAAATTCTTCATAAAGTAGACTGAAATAGTACAACGGGCACGCAGTGTCGGGGGTATGGATGGGCCCCCAACTGCACTGGCATATCAATTGTCTAGAGTTGTTAGCAGTGCGCCTTGCCTTGAACCATCTCAAAGGGTGCTTACGAGGCAAGCACGTGCTGGTCCGAATGGACAACACGGCGACCGTTGCGTACATCAACTGACAAGGTGGTCTGGTCCCTGGACGGGACGCGGAGGTTCTTGGAGCAAAGGCTGTCTCCCTCCACCCTTAAAGTCTATGTCGCTGCGATTGCTGCTAACCATGACCCCGTGAAGTAGACTGAAATAGTACCAAAATCCAAATACCAAATTTGAATAATGTGAAAGTTTAAATCATTATATACATATACTATCTACATAAACTTTCTTTATTCGGTAAAGACCCCCCAGCACCCCCACACAGCCCCCGAACCCATATTTTGAAAGTTTCTGACCAATATAAAATGAGATATTTGAAATAGCACTGGTATTCTCATGTCTCATGGATTCCCTTATTTTTTTAATGAGTAAAATAATGTCTGTGTTTAACATTACATAAACATAATTATCAAATTACCATTAATGTCTGCATTTATTAAAAAACTGTTAGGGCACCTTTTAACTGTTGCAGGCATAGGAAATGTACTCAGGCATTAGTATCATCAGCTTTTGCTGCAGTTGTTGAGACTGTGCAGCAAACTGGAACTAAGAAACTTCCCTCTACAAAGCGAAGGCTTTGAGGTGACAAAAGCGAGAACAGATTAAACCATAGTAACGTGCTCCGTACAATTACTCAGATGCAGACGACACCTCTGAACACTGTCCCTTTATTACCACTTCTCACACCGTCGGTTCATCTTGTGCAAAGGACAAGGGCAGACCCCATTAAGTGGCAAATTGCCGTCTCACGGCTTAATCAGGCGGCATCAGCATTCTGTAGGGACCATATGAAAAGCTATTATGGTCAAATCAATTCTCAATTACCTCTTTGCCACCACCATCGACACGTTAAATAAATGTTCAGCGCTGTCACAGCTATTTCTCCTTGTGAGGCGACGATGGAATAGCTGCACACACGTTATTTGAGAGCCATGCGAATGCTAATGGATTGTAAACAATCACGAAATAACAGCATGATGTGAAAGTGGGACAGATAAGCATCAGAAGGAACAAGCAGCATTAAGAGATTCATTAGAAGCGGTCACACTCAGACCAGAAAAACGGCTTGCCGGACGTTTGTCGTGGTGAAACACACATACGTGATGACACAGAGATGCTAGCATACATGACTTTTAGCCACCAGCAATATTAGCAAAAAGTAGGGCACTCAAAACAAATTTTTAAACAAATGAGGGAATTAAGAAATTAGCTTTTTTTGTGCGTTATATTGTAAATTTGTACTTTGAATGTTTCCACAACATAGGTAGGTGCTATTCACACAGAATGATGTGATGCAGGCAGTGAAATGGAAAAAAGCAAGGTTAAGAGACGCTAATTGAACTACTTTTAACTTGAGTTTTTTAAAATGCCGTTTCATGTGCGAGAGGAGCAAGCGCAACAGTCAAACGCGTCCATGTTTACATAGAAAAAATTTTGGAAAAGCAGCACAGTGGAATGCAAAAACCTGTAAAGAACTATACTGTATGTCTTATATTTCATATTTGCATGATGCTGACAGGCTGACAGGCTATTTTCTTTGTTTTTACAAAACATTCAATGCTAATAATAGTCTACTTTTAGTCATTTTGCATTTGAATTGTCTTGACTTTTAAGACGTTAAGCATTTTTTTATATTATTTCTGAACATGTTTGATTTGTTTGAGAAAAGTTTGTACAATACAGTATGTGCATTCATATTTCATTCATCTTTTCTGCAAAGATATTTAACAAGTGAATTTTACATTTACACCATGTTGGTGCACATGGAATAGAACTAGATCTTGTATCATATTGTACTTAAGTTTTTAAGTTGACTAGTTAAAAAGTCAAGGAAGACAAATGAAATCGAAATCTTGAATTGGTCAAACATTCTGGAAAAAAAAGAGATTAAATTTTTTGGCCATATGAAGGAAAATAAAGGAAAGCCATAAACTAATCAAAATCAGTTTGACAGATGGCGGATCAATTTCAAATGCCAACCCTGCCAGGCCTGGATAGACCGAACTCAGTAATCCTGTCCACCACACACTGAAAGAATTAGGATTGTATAGTCATGAGTAAAAGAATGATATGCTTGGTAAATATTTTCTGGTTCATTCATTTTGTATATATTGTATTCATTAAATGGTGTTCTTATCTGGATCATTATCCCCATAACAGCCCAAGTGACCTTTACACACAACAACAACAACAACAAACACTTTGTATTTTTGAAAATGGAATATTAATTTTAGAACATCAATGTCAGAATCTTTAAATAATTTCAGCTACGAAATAAAAACATTACAAATGATCCCTAAAACATACACTTTCGCACACAAATCAGACACAGCACACACACTCATCGCTGACCTCCCCACAGAAACACTCTTTCCATTTGGTTTCACCTGTTGTCATGGAAACCAAAGCTCTTCGATAAGTCTTTAAAAGCTCTAGTTGTCGACATACCTGTAGAAATATATGGAGTGGGGTGTTCATTAAAAAGCTAACTGTCTTCAGTTTTAGTACTCACTTCCTTTTTTTATTTAAGAAACGACGGGTTGGACATCAACAACAAAATGGTGTTATTTCTGCCACCAACATGAAAAAGAACAGAAAATGAGAAAATCCTGCAGATTGCCTAGTTTTCATAATTGTAGATAATCTTCATACTCTTTATTCAAACACTTTAATTACGCGTGTGCCAGGAATCGACTGGAAATTAGCAGATGTTCTTCTTCGCCTAATGAATTCAACACTAATTTTCGGTTTTAACAGTATGTCGTTATTATAGTGGACAGATTTTTAAAAGGCATTTTAACCATTCAGAGTTTGATGATAAATCTAAAGCAGCATGAGTGATCACCTTTGACCTTCCTCATTATTCAGTTTTCTTTATATCTCATTGTGTTGATTTATGACAACATAAATTCAATATGAACAACAGATCTGAACTACAAAAAAAATGTCGGTAACACTTTACCATAAGGTCCCATTAGTTAACATTAGCTAATGCATTAACTAACATTAGGCAACAATGGGCAATACATTTGCTAGAGTGTTTATTACTCTTTGTTAACATTAAATCATAAAAATACAACTGTTCATTGTTAGTTCATGTCAGCTCAGGTCTATTAAATAATATTTTATTTTAAATATGCATTAGCAAATGTTAAAATTAACATTTACTGAGATTAATAAAAGCTTTAGAAGTATTTTCATTGTTAGTTTATATTAAGTAATGTAGTTAACTAATGTTACAAATGGAACTTAAACTGGAACTTTACTTTAAATTGTGAAGTGTTACCAAAATTTCAATAGAATAAGATCTTAGGAATACTTTCAGGTTATACTAATGAATTTCTGTACATTTAAAAATTTTTAATTTTTGTACATTTAAAATGTTTATAATTAATTTATAATGATGCAGTTTATGTGAAGATATTAAAGGGATAGTTCACCCAAAAATGAAAAGAGACAGCAAAGGAACTACCACATTGAAGGCAGAGAAAGTTAGTAAGGACATCGTTAAAATAGTACATGTGACAACAGTGGTTCAACCTTAATTTTATGAAGCTACGAGAATACTTTTTGTGCGCAACGAAAACAAAAATAATGACTTTATTCAACAATTTCTTCTCTTCCATGTCATTCCTTGATGCACATTCACAACAGTACTACAACGCAGGTTGGTTAAACCACTGATGTCACATGGACTATTTTAACGATGTCCTTACTACCTTTCTGGGCCTTGTGGTAGTTCCGTTGCTGTCTATGAAGGGTCAGAAAGCTCTCGGATTCCATAAAAAAATATCTTAATTTGTATTCCGAATATGAATGAGGGTGAGTAAAGAATTTTCATTTTTGGGTGATTTATCCCTTTAATTAAACAATATTATGCATAATTTAAACAATTTATACACCGATGCTTAGATTGTTTAGAAATAATTGTGTTACACTTTATTTTATGGTGTCCTTGTTACCATAGCCACAGGAACATGTTTAAAAAAAAAATCCTAATATTAAACAGCCCAAACACTTATAGATGAACATACAAATTAATGAAGACATAATTATTTAAGAACAAATATCTATTTGTGCTTTTGTGATTTTAGTTTAATAAAAATATTTAATATTTTTATTATTTTAAGGGGATTTTACGAAATATTAACCTCTAAATGATGCACCGTTTATCATCTGCAATACCACGATGTAGCCATGGCTGTATAGCCCTAAATATAAATACATATAAACTATTGTGGTATTGCAATAGCAAAATTGTCTCGAAATCATCAAAAGGAAGGAGAAAGGAAGGAGAAAGGAGTAAAAGGTGACAGACAGACTGCGGTGAAATACACGTCAGGTAATACGACTAACATGAAGAGCCACTTGTTAAATTATCACCCCGAAAAGTTTTGTGAAGATACGAGGAACAAAATCCATCTGGGACAAAAAAATAAATAAAGGAAGCAATGTTAGAAAAAATAATAGGTTACCTTTGTCAAGGTCCTGGTGCAATTATTTTATTTTATAAAAGGGAGTTTTAGGTCATTTGACCCACCTCATACCTCTAAGCAACAGTTATGATTAGAGGATAAAGAAAAGAGGACAGGATATGACATGGTTAATTTGTACATCACTGTGATGTTCAATCATTGTTTAATACACACTTATGGCACTTTTTTCCAAGTCTTCATTTGTCTTCTTTTTTTTTTTTTTTAAATATCGCAATAAATATCATACCGTGGACTTTATACCAAGGTATTACCGTGAGATTTTGATATCGTTACATCCCTAATCTAAACCATTTGCTGCAGAGTGAGAACGTAAGACATAAAGCACATTACTTGTATTAGGTTATTCATTTTAGTAAAAGTTGACATTTAAATGTTGATTTGAAGTGTCAGTTATTATTATTGCAGTTAAATCTGGACACAAAGAAAGCATTTTGTTACTCATACTAGCTACAGCATGATCAGTCACACAAAAGTCATCAGAATAAATATTGGCTCAGCGTGACCAGGGCGATCTTTGAAAATATATAATTGAGTGTTTACATACCATGGATGGTCTGTGGACGAGTTGTGTATCTTGCTCCTGTTTGAAAAATCTGCATCGCAATCAGTGACTAGCAAATTGAGATTCAAGTAGCTTTATTGGCATGGTAAAAAGGCTTTACAAAGCACTGATATCGCTTCAAACCAATGGTGTTGAGCAGTGTTAATTTCATTGACGAATAATTTTCGTCAAGGACATTTTTTTCACCGACGACAACGAGACGAAAACGAACTAAAACTTTATTTGAATGACAAAAAAGTGTATGAAAATCTATTGACATTTTTGTCAACGTATAAAAACGAGACGAAAATGTTAGGGAGGGACGATGAGCTTATGAACCGGCGGGACATAAGCTAACATACACTTGCTGCACATCGCATAAAACGTTCAAAAATGTCAATATGTGGGAGTAAGAGAAGAGCAGACATATGGATAAATCTGACGACGCAAGAGAGAACTCAATTCGGTCCGGTTTTCTGAGCGCACACACTGAAGCATACACACACAGAAAGCATGTCTCACAACACACGAGTACTCTTTCGCGTACCATGAACGGAGAATTACACACAAAAGGATTTCGAATTGTCCGTTTTGACGAGTATTTGCATAAACACAGTTGATTATGTCTTAAGTGAACGTAAACAGTAGGGAGAACGTGTATCAGTACATTGCATCCATTGCAGCTGTGCATTCGGTTTTAAAGGGACAGCAGCCTAATTTAGTTGCTATTGTCCGAGTCATTGATGTTAATCAAGCAACAAAAGAAAGGTAGAAAATCACGCACTGCTCTTGACTGAAAAACTTTAGTAGACTTAAAGATGAATCTAAATTTATTTATAGAAATAAATATGTCTACTTGAAAGAATGAAGAATATGGTAAACAAGTTGCTATAAAGAATGCATAATTAGCCTATATAACCATTGGTATTTCATTAAAAAGAAGACCATGTTCTTGTTCTTTATGAGAAGTGGGTTTATTTAATTTTAACATAAAGGCATGTTGTGTGTACCCCCCAGCACCCCCACACAGCCCCCGAACCCATATTTTGAAAGTTTCTGACCAATATAAAATGAGATATTTGAAATAGCACTGGTATTCTCATGTCTCATGGATTCCCTTATTTTTTTAATGAGTAAAATAATGTCTGTGTTTAACATTACATAAACATAATTATCAAATTACCATTAATGTCTGCATTTATTAAAAAACTGTTAGGGCACCTTTTAACTGTTGCAGGCATAGGAAATGTACTCAGGCATTAGTATCATCAGCTTTTGCTGCAGTTGTTGAGACTGTGCAGCAAACTGGAACTAAGAAACTTCCCTCTACAAAGCGAAGGCTTTGAGGTGACAAAAGCGAGAACAGATTAAACCATAGTAACGTGCTCCGTACAATTACTCAGATGCAGACGACACCTCTGAACACTGTCCCTTTATTACCACTTCTCACACCGTCGGTTCATCTTGTGCAAAGGACAAGGGCAGACCCCATTAAGTGGCAAATTGCCGTCTCACGGCTTAATCAGGCGGCATCAGCATTCTGTAGGGACCATATGAAAAGCTATTATGGTCAAATCAATTCTCAATTACCTCTTTGCCACCACCATCGACACGTTAAATAAATGTTCAGCGCTGTCACAGCTATTTCTCCTTGTGAGGCGACGATGGAATAGCTGCACACACGTTATTTGAGAGCCATGCGAATGCTAATGGATTGTAAACAATCACGAAATAACAGCATGATGTGAAAGTGGGACAGATAAGCATCAGAAGGAACAAGCAGCATTAAGAGATTCATTAGAAGCGGTCACACTCAGACCAGAAAAACGGCTTGCCGGACGTTTGTCGTGGTGAAACACACATACGTGATGACACAGAGATGCTAGCATACATGACTTTTAGCCACCAGCAATATTAGCAAAAAGTAGGGCACTCAAAACAAATTTTTAAACAAATGAGGGAATTAAGAAATTAGCTTTTTTTGTGCGTTATATTGTAAATTTGTACTTTGAATGTTTCCACAACATAGGTAGGTGCTATTCACACAGAATGATGTGATGCAGGCAGTGAAATGGAAAAAAGCAAGGTTAAGAGACGCTAATTGAACTACTTTTAACTTGAGTTTTTTAAAATGCCGTTTCATGTGCGAGAGGAGCAAGCGCAACAGTCAAACGCGTCCATGTTTACATAGAAAAAATTTTGGAAAAGCAGCACAGTGGAATGCAAAAACCTGTAAAGAACTATACTGTATGTCTTATATTTCATATTTGCATGATGCTGACAGGCTGACAGGCTATTTTCTTTGTTTTTACAAAACATTCAATGCTAATAATAGTCTACTTTTAGTCATTTTGCATTTGAATTGTCTTGACTTTTAAGACGTTAAGCATTTTTTTATATTATTTCTGAACATGTTTGATTTGTTTGAGAAAAGTTTGTACAATACAGTATGTGCATTCATATTTCATTCATCTTTTCTGCAAAGATATTTAACAAGTGAATTTTACATTTACACCATGTTGGTGCACATGGAATAGAACTAGATCTTGTATCATATTGTACTTAAGTTTTTAAGTTGACTAGTTAAAAAGTCAAGGAAGACAAATGAAATCGAAATCTTGAATTGGTCAAACATTCTGGAAAAAAAAGAGATTAAATTTTTTGGCCATATGAAGGAAAATAAAGGAAAGCCATAAACTAATCAAAATCAGTTTGACAGATGGCGGATCAATTTCAAATGCCAACCCTGCCAGGCCTGGATAGACCGAACTCAGTAATCCTGTCCACCACACACTGAAAGAATTAGGATTGTATAGTCATGAGTAAAAGAATGATATGCTTGGTAAATATTTTCTGGTTCATTCATTTTGTATATATTGTATTCATTAAATGGTGTTCTTATCTGGATCATTATCCCCATAACAGCCCAAGTGACCTTTACACACAACAACAACAACAACAAACACTTTGTATTTTTGAAAATGGAATATTAATTTTAGAACATCAATGTCAGAATCTTTAAATAATTTCAGCTACGAAATAAAAACATTACAAATGATCCCTAAAACATACACTTTCGCACACAAATCAGACACAGCACACACACTCATCGCTGACCTCCCCACAGAAACACTCTTTCCATTTGGTTTCACCTGTTGTCATGGAAACCAAAGCTCTTCGATAAGTCTTTAAAAGCTCTAGTTGTCGACATACCTGTAGAAATATATGGAGTGGGGTGTTCATTAAAAAGCTAACTGTCTTCAGTTTTAGTACTCACTTCCTTTTTTTATTTAAGAAACGACGGGTTGGACATCAACAACAAAATGGTGTTATTTCTGCCACCAACATGAAAAAGAACAGAAAATGAGAAAATCCTGCAGATTGCCTAGTTTTCATAATTGTAGATAATCTTCATACTCTTTATTCAAACACTTTAATTACGCGTGTGCCAGGAATCGACTGGAAATTAGCAGATGTTCTTCTTCGCCTAATGAATTCAACACTAATTTTCGGTTTTAACAGTATGTCGTTATTATAGTGGACAGATTTTTAAAAGGCATTTTAACCATTCAGAGTTTGATGATAAATCTAAAGCAGCATGAGTGATCACCTTTGACCTTCCTCATTATTCAGTTTTCTTTATATCTCATTGTGTTGATTTATGACAACATAAATTCAATATGAACAACAGATCTGAACTACAAAAAAAATGTCGGTAACACTTTACCATAAGGTCCCATTAGTTAACATTAGCTAATGCATTAACTAACATTAGGCAACAATGGGCAATACATTTGCTAGAGTGTTTATTACTCTTTGTTAACATTAAATCATAAAAATACAACTGTTCATTGTTAGTTCATGTCAGCTCAGGTCTATTAAATAATATTTTATTTTAAATATGCATTAGCAAATGTTAAAATTAACATTTACTGAGATTAATAAAAGCTTTAGAAGTATTTTCATTGTTAGTTTATATTAAGTAATGTAGTTAACTAATGTTACAAATGGAACTTAAACTGGAACTTTACTTTAAATTGTGAAGTGTTACCAAAATTTCAATAGAATAAGATCTTAGGAATACTTTCAGGTTATACTAATGAATTTCTGTACATTTAAAAATTTTAAATTTTTGTACATTTAAAATGTTTATAATTAATTTATAATGATGCAGTTTATGTGAAGATATTAAAGGGATAGTTCACCCAAAAATGAAAAGAGACAGCAAAGGAACTACCACATTGAAGGCAGAGAAAGTTAGTAAGGACATCGTTAAAATAGTACATGTGACAACAGTGGTTCAACCTTAATTTTATGAAGCTACGAGAATACTTTTTGTGCGCAACGAAAACAAAAATAATGACTTTATTCAACAATTTCTTCTCTTCCATGTCATTCCTTGATGCACATTCACAACAGTACTACAACGCAGGTTGGTTAAACCACTGATGTCACATGGACTATTTTAACGATGTCCTTACTACCTTTCTGGGCCTTGTGGTAGTTCCGTTGCTGTCTATGAAGGGTCAGAAAGCTCTCGGATTCCATAAAAAAATATCTTAATTTGTATTCCGAATATGAATGAGGGTGAGTAAAGAATTTTCATTTTTGGGTGATTTATCCCTTTAATTAAACAATATTATGCATAATTTAAACAATTTATACACCGATGCTTAGATTGTTTAGAAATAATTGTGTTACACTTTATTTTATGGTGTCCTTGTTACCATAGCCACAGGAACATGTTTAAAAAAAAAATCCTAATATTAAACAGCCCAAACACTTATAGATGAACATACAAATTAATGAAGACATAATTATTTAAGAACAAATATCTATTTGTGCTTTTGTGATTTTAGTTTAATAAAAATATTTAATATTTTTATTATTTTAAGGGGATTTTACGAAATATTAACCTCTAAATGATGCACCGTTTATCATCTGCAATACCACGATGTAGCCATGGCTGTATAGCCCTAAATATAAATACATATAAACTATTGTGGTATTGCAATAGCAAAATTGTCTCGAAATCATCAAAAGGAAGGAGAAAGGAAGGAGAAAGGAGTAAAAGGTGACAGACAGACTGCGGTGAAATACACGTCAGGTAATACGACTAACATGAAGAGCCACTTGTTAAATTATCACCCCGAAAAGTTTTGTGAAGATACGAGGAACAAAATCCATCTGGGACAAAAAAATAAATAAAGGAAGCAATGTTAGAAAAAATAATAGGTTACCTTTGTCAAGGTCCTGGTGCAATTATTTTATTTTATAAAAGGGAGTTTTAGGTCATTTGACCCACCTCATACCTCTAAGCAACAGTTATGATTAGAGGATAAAGAAAAGAGGACAGGATATGACATGGTTAATTTGTACATCACTGTGATGTTCAATCATTGTTTAATACACACTTATGGCACTTTTTTCCAAGTCTTCATTTGTCTTCTTTTTTTTTTTTTTTAAATATCGCAATAAATATCATACCGTGGACTTTATACCAAGGTATTACCGTGAGATTTTGATATCGTTACATCCCTAATCTAAACCATTTGCTGCAGAGTGAGAACGTAAGACATAAAGCACATTACTTGTATTAGGTTATTCATTTTAGTAAAAGTTGACATTTAAATGTTGATTTGAAGTGTCAGTTATTATTATTGCAGTTAAATCTGGACACAAAGAAAGCATTTTGTTACTCATACTAGCTACAGCATGATCAGTCACACAAAAGTCATCAGAATAAATATTGGCTCAGCGTGACCAGGGCGATCTTTGAAAATATATAATTGAGTGTTTACATACCATGGATGGTCTGTGGACGAGTTGTGTATCTTGCTCCTGTTTGAAAAATCTGCATCGCAATCAGTGACTAGCAAATTGAGATTCAAGTAGCTTTATTGGCATGGTAAAAAGGCTTTACAAAGCACTGATATCGCTTCAAACCAATGGTGTTGAGCAGTGTTAATTTCATTGACGAATAATTTTCGTCAAGGACATTTTTTTCACCGACGACAACGAGACGAAAACGAACTAAAACTTTATTTGAATGACAAAAAAGTGTATGAAAATCTATTGACATTTTTGTCAACGTATAAAAACGAGACGAAAATGTTAGGGAGGGACGATGAGCTTATGAACCGGCGGGACATAAGCTAACATACACTTGCTGCACATCGCATAAAACGTTCAAAAATGTCAATATGTGGGAGTAAGAGAAGAGCAGACATATGGATAAATCTGACGACGCAAGAGAGAACTCAATTCGGTCCGGTTTTCTGAGCGCACACACTGAGTCATTGATGTTAATCAAGCAACAAAGAAAGACAGGAAATCACGCACTGCTCTTGACTGAAAAACTTTAGTAGCCCTAAAGATTCATCTAAATTTCATATTTCAAAAGAAGACCATGTTCTTGTTCTTGTTCTTTATGAGAAGTGGTTTTATTTCATTTTAACATAAAGGCATGTTGTGTGTTACCGCAGTTAAATCGGTGTCTATCATGATAAAACCTTAATATCAAACCTATATAATGAGTTTGGAAATTTTAGAGAAATGCTTAATAAATGCACTGTAACTAAACCCATTAGATTTTAGCCGACAAAATTTACTGTAGATTTAGTCGACTAAAATCTTATGAGACTAAATTAGGTCTTATGAGACCTAACCCTCTTTTTAGACTAAAACTAAAAACAATTCAGATGACTAAAATATGACTAAAACTAAATGCCATTTTAGTCAAAAGACTATGACTAAAACTAAATAAAAATTTGCTGTCAAAATTAACACTGGTGTTGAGCATTATCAAATTTAGAGGCTACAATAGGCAGCGAATCAGGCAGACACTGACAGCGCTCTGATCCAATGGCCAAAAAGCTCTCTGATCCAGAAGTCACAAACCACATTCATCAACATATAAAAACGAAATAATCTTTAGAGTAATTTTATGAACAAATGTGGAAAATTAAAAACGAAAGAAAAAAATTCAAGCAGTGTCATCTTAGATTCCAGTGCAGTAAAACAGATGTCGGCAGGGGGTGCTGCAGCACCCCTAGTTCCCGCGGCCATGCTTGTTACATTGTGTTTGTACATTTAGGTACTGAGTAATATTAATAACCAACATGTACTTAGGTTTGGTTTAGGGTTAGTTACATGTAATTATGCATAATTTACTATTATTACTATAGTAAGTACATGTAAAAAAGTGTTGCCAAATAATGCAATAGAGAGCATTAGAGTAGTATAATACAAACAAATAAGAGTGTGAATGATTATATACTTGTTTTAAAGTAAATAGAAACACTTTTTTGCCTTTGTGAC
This sequence comes from Sinocyclocheilus rhinocerous, assembly GCF_001515625.1. Classification (NCBI taxonomy): domain Eukaryota; kingdom Metazoa; phylum Chordata; class Actinopteri; order Cypriniformes; family Cyprinidae; genus Sinocyclocheilus; species Sinocyclocheilus rhinocerous. The sequence continues at coordinate 689,997 of NW_015638606.1, forward strand.
TTAATAATTCATGCATCAGAAGGTTAATCTGCATACTCGTATTACACAATCATCTTGGCCAAACTTTGTTTTCACATTTCACAGTTGATTTTGCTACAAGTTCTCATAACATGCACAATGACTCCCTAGAGCTGAAGTTTGTGTCCTTAGACTCGTTAATGGCCTCAGTACAAGCTGTGTGACAGTACACCCACAAGAACTTAAAAGAGTGCGAACAGCACCACGAGCAAACTGTGGCATTTTAATGAGCACTCCTTCTCTAATCATTTAGCTGTAATCTGCCAGGGACATGAACCCACTGTCTGTAAAAGTAACCAAGGCTCAGCGAACAACAGAAGACGGGCAGATCTGAGCGAGGAGACTTGGGAAAGGGAGCCCGGGAACGTCGGCCGGGCGTTTCTTTGACGCTGAGAGTTGACCCGTGAATGCCAACAAAAGCGAGTGGTAATGAGTGTAAGTGTTGCCTGAAGGTGTCGTCTTTATCATATCATCATGCCACGCTCTTCACACACGGTGACTGAACACGGCGCCTCAGGACTCACTTCTGCGACTAGTCACCCCGCATTCTCTTGATCAAATCCAGCTCTCGCCATCCCTTTTAATTAGCTCCCACGGAAGAAATCCATTAGTGGTCGGAGTCCTGCTGCGTTTGCGTTTATTTCAATGTACACAAATACACACACAAACAGAGAATCTTCTTTTTTCTTAAACGTTGGTGCATTAAAGAAACCCACACAGACTTGACGTGGACTTCAGTCTCAATAGGTGGAAAAAACGGTGGAGTTTACTTTTAGTCATTTTTTTTTTACTTTTAGTCATTTAGCAGACGCTTTTATCCAAAGCGACTTACAAATAAGAAAAAGTAATTAAAACTAAAAGCTAAAACTCTATAAATACTATATATATATACACACATTTAAGAAAATAAAAGAAATTAAATAAAAATGACAAATGCATACAACAACATTTCAAAACTAAACATTTAAATGAAAACAAAAAAAATAAAGCTAAAAACAATTCAAAAATATTAAAAGAACAAAAGGTATGAGTATAATAATGATTCTAACATAACACTAAGCCACACACCAAAAAACAACTACATATGTGTATGTACAGCCACACACATATACATATACATGTACATATATATAAATACATTCAATATATATATTAAATATATATCATTTCCATTTTGTATGTTGAAGTACTGAAATAACTCAAATTAAATAAAAGTAAAACTTGTAAAACTTACTATATAGACATAATAAAAAAACTAATAAAATGACAACATGACTACAACTGTAACTAAAACTAAAATAGATAACTAATACAAATCAAAGTACATTAGTTCATCAGTAATCCTAAAAAAATAACACTGAGGCAAACACACATGCTAAAATAACAACAACTTACTGACACATAGTAAGAAATAGTTTATAAAAAACTGAAACAGAAGTGGAAAGAGGAGAGATAAAAAGCGATACTTATGTCCTTTGCCGGTGTCCCTGCCCGGTGGAGTCGCACGGTAGAGTCGATGGTCTTTGTGAAGACCGCAGCCGCGACCGCTTCCGCGGTAAACTAAGCTTCTTTTTAATTAGTTTAACAAAACTCAAATTGAATTCAGCTGGACACACTTTCCTGTTTATCCCAACAAATGGCCAAGCAAAGCGCACGACACTGACAAGGTACGCCATACAGTACAAGACCAAACGCCATTTCAGCACGTCTCCACAGTAAACAAAACAAGCGTTTCCTAGCAACGACAACTGCGCTAAACACTGAGACAAGAAATAAATACACTTACAAGCTGCTTTTAACTTCTGCTGATTGACTGCTTCTCACAAAGACTATTTCTTTACACTGTTTTGCTGGCGCTTGAACACACTTTCCTGTTTATCCCAACAAATGGCCAAGCAAAGCGCACGACACTGACAAGGTACGCGATACAGTACGAGACCAAATGCGATTTCAGCACGTCTCCACAGTAAACAAAACAAGCGTTTCCTAGCAACGACAACTGCGCTAAACACTGAGACAAGAAATAAATACACTTACAAGCTGCTTTTAACTTCTGCTGATTGACTGCTTCTCACAAAGTCTATTTCTTTACACTGTTTTGCTGGCGCTTGAACACACATTCCTGTTTATCCCAACAAATGGCCAAGCAAAGCGCACGACACTGACAAGGTACGCGATACAGTACGAGACCAAACGCCATCAAACTGAGTTTAGGACCGAGGGATTCAATTTCTGCCTGTGGCTCTGAAAGGGAAGTTCAGAACGGAGAAGAAAGAGAAAAGCAAAGATCAGTGGGCTGCCACAAGGGTGTTTGACGACTGTGGCTCAGAGCAGCAGTGGAAACAATGCAAACGATTCTTCTGAGAACATCACGCTGCTCCCAGCTCACTACGGTGAATGTCTGTCACAGTGGCAACATGGCCACCGATGCCGCCCACAGGCCAAGTGCATCAAACTATACTTCTACTTTTTTGAAATGCACGCCGTGACTCAGGTGTCCATTACCCGAGTTAAGAACCTGTGTCACCAAGAATGTGAGACGGCAGGTGGCTACAAAAACGTCATTTTGGTACTTGTGCGGCCATCTGAGTGGGTGCGGGCCGTAGAGAAAAGATGTAATCAAGGCAGTAAAAGAAGTTAGACTGAATGGGAAATCGTGTTTATGGTGATTCATTCTTTGTGGAAGGCAAGATGCAAAAAGTTTGTGGTCAGTAAGACATTTTATTGTTTTTGAAAGAAGTGCTCACTAAGGCTGCATTTATTTAACCAGCAATACAGTAAAAAAGCAATACTGTGAAATATTATTACAATTTTGGTATAAGGGTATTTCTATTTTAATAAATGAATTTTTATGAATTTAAAATGTAATTTGTTTTTATGATGGCAAAGCTGAATTTTCAGCATCATTACACCAGTCTTCAGGATCCTTGAGAAATCATTCTAATATGCTGATTTGGTGCTCCAGAGACATTTTTAATTATTATCAATGTTAAAGATGTTATTATCACTTTTGCTGCTTAAAAATTTTGTGGAAACCATGATACAGTTTTTCAGGATTCTTTGATAAAGAGAAAGTTAACAATAACAGCATTTATTTGCTAATTTTATAACATTATAAATGTCTTAACTGTTACTTTTGATCAGTTTAATGCATCCTTGCTGAAGATGCTCATGTATGAATGAAGATTATTTATAGAAGCAGCTATCTGAGTGGGTGCAGACCATAGAGAAAAGATTTAATTATGGGAGTAAAAGAAGTTCGATTGAGTGGGAAACTGTGGGTGTGGTGATTCATTCATTTTTTTCTCAGACTTCACCGAGCTAACATTTCAGTGATTTCCACTGTTGAACATACACAAATTCATCAAGATTTTTTTTAACTCCCTATTTCTATTGCATAAATAACTGGCATACTCTCAAATCTGTTTTCTGTTCTCAAAACTGTCCAGATTGTTCATATGCTTACACTCACTTGAAAGAAAGGGCAAAAGCGATGGAGGAGTTGATCTTGTCAAATGAAGCACTGCTGCAGAAGTATTGCTTTTTACTGTTTTTAATGTCTGCAGGGCTTGAGTCTTTTGCTGCAGTCTCGAGAGGTTTTCAGCGGCGGTGTCATCAACCAACATTCCAAACAATAAGGCTCAAAGACAACCAACTGAACTGAATACAAACAGGTGTGATCTAATTAATGAATAACCATGGTAACTAACTAGTGACGGGAAAATGAAACCAAAGGAAAACAGGAAACAATAATGAGCAAACTAAAAGTCCATGAAAATGAACTGAATGTAATTGTGAAAAAGGTTTTTCAGCAGCCATTACTCCAGTCTTCAGTATCACATGATAATTCAAAAATCATTCTAATATGCTGATTTGGTTCTCAAGAACCATTTTTTGTCATTTTCACAGTTTAAAAATGAAAATAATAGAAAATCTTTTTCATGCCCCGTAGGAGGTCAGGAATTGATTACATTTAAATATATATGAAAATAGAATACAATTTAACAGTTATTTAAAATTATTAAAAATATTTCACAATATTAACATTTTTGACAGTATTTTTGATCAAATAAATGCAGCCTTGATGAACGTTAGAATCTTCTTTCAAAAACATTTTTAAAAAATCTCAAAAATGCTCCAAGCTGTTGAATATAATATTGTTAATAAATTTGATTGGTTGAACTTGACAAATACACTATTATTGCGTAAACAGCAACATTTAGTGTTATTTTAATTTTGCCAGTTGATTTTATATAACATCTGATAGTTTAACATTACTGCATGTATTGATTTAAGTCACAGGACTCCAGTTTAAACCCTATTAGTGCAAATTGTCTATTTCCTATGTTAAATCCTCTGACTGTGTGAGAGATAATCAACACCCAATGAATACCCAATTCCCCCTATCAACATCACCACCATCTTCCTGTCCCTCATACCACCAACACATGTGAAGGCTCACGATAGAAGCGTCACAAGAAGAAGATGAATAAAACTGGAACACTGCTGGCAGTGCGTGATGAGACGCACCTGGTGCTTATTGCATGTCGCCGCAGGTATCATAAATCCCGCATTGTGCCTTTCTCTTTCACAACCTGCTTCCATTAATGCATGTGGTGGCCTTGATGTCCAGGAATGGAGCAGCATAGCTGGGCTGACTTTGAACGATGACTGCCTGTATTCAGCCCTCTAGATCTACTTCCCCTTTCTACACACCCGCTCACCTCAGCAAGGAAATCTTACTCCTTTTCTGTTAGTATCCCCTGGAGCTTCACATCTCCTCCCTAAACACTTTGCTCCGTTCACTTCCTCTTCTTTTTAATTTTTTGTGTGCAATAAAAGCCTTTCAGTGGCGTGCAACCTCTAACAGCATTTTGGAGAACTTGCAGTGCTTTTTTCACAAACACTAGCAAAAATGTTTGCTTTTTGATCTCGCCCCATCTTCGATATCACTGACTTAATGTGACAATAAATAAATTATCTTAAAAAAAAAAAGAAAAATGTACAAAAATACTCACAAAATTGATTCCAATCATATGTTTTGCCTCTCTTAAGCTCCAAGAGCTGATCAGTAGTAAGCTGAACCCGTTGCTAGTAGGTTAATCAGCTCACTCAAACCCATTCTATACATTAAAGATCATATAAATCTATACTATAGTCAATAAGCTGTATCCATAACTTAAATTAATGTTAAAATGTATATTTGCACAAGCAATGAAGCAAATGTGCATGTGAAATTCAGTAATATGCCAACTCCGTATGAATAAACCACTATGAGCACTGCAAAGCATAATGCAATGCAAACCTAATGCAATGAACTAAAAAGGAAAAAATCTGAAAAGAAAATAGGCAATAAATATATATAAAAAAATAGTCTCTAATGTATGAAGAATTCGCAACACAGTACCTACTGTATAAATAATAGCTAATACTAGTATACTTATATGCTATTATTTCAGTCCATGTTTTCATAAGGACAATTTTCACATATACAAAAAGTATCTGGACTGGGGTCAGTAAGACTTAAAAAAATTTTTTTTTGGAAAGATTTCTCCTATGCTCACCAAGGCTGCATTTATAAAAAAAATAAATAAAAAAAACACAAATAAATAAATAAATAATACAGTAAAAGCAGTATGTGAAAAAATATAATTTAATATAATTTGGCACTAATGCTATGTTACCATGGTATAATGTTGAAAAAAGTTGTGCTTAAGTTTTGCAGAAATTGTGATATATTTTTTTCAGGATTCTCTGATGACTAGAAAGTTCAGAATAACAGCATTTATTTAGTTTTGTAACATTGTAAATGTGTTTACAGTCAATTTTGATCAGTTTAATGCATCCTTGCTGAATAAAATGATTAATTACTTTTAAAAAATCTTACTGACCCCAAACTATTGAACAGTAAACAGTAGTGTATTAATAAATGTTTTTGCGTATATATATATATTTATATATATATAAACAAATATATATTAACAAAAAAGCACATTATTGTCATTTTGCACATTATTTTTTAACTAAAATATTGTTTTAATCAACTACAATTATGTGATTTCAGTCCATGTATAATGGACAAAAAAATTATTAATATTAAATAACACTAATGTAATTTAATGGACATTTCCATTTAAAAGACAAAAACTACAACTAGGCCCTAAAACAAAATGTGTAAAATGAAGAATGATCTTAAGATAAGCTTTTTAATGAGACTACTGTCTAGTGACTATGTTTCAATTATCTTTCTGATGAGACTGATAACAAAGTACAACTGTAGCTTCACTACAGTACATCCATACAGATGTCTCTGAATTTACATGCTTGTGTCTGGTGCTTGTTTTGTGAAAGGAAGAAACTACAACTGTGGCAGTTCAACAGTCAGCGAAGAGCATCTTCTAAATATGACATGATAACCAGATAAATGCATAACGCAGTACCTGACATTGGCAAGTTAGACGGGCTGGTTTGTTGCAATACAATCTTGTTATATCAAAGAGAAACACCACTTGAGATTGCAGGCATTGAGATGATTCCGCTTTGGTTTGTAAATCGCTTTGACCTCGCCAGCACGGTGAATGCAGTCTTCAGAAAATGCCACGGCTTTACAAATATTGACACCTAAGTGTTGGGAATCATATAAATAGTCCTTATTCAATGATTCAGTATGCTCAATTTCACCCCAAAAAAGGCTGAAGGCCTTTGGGGAAATGAGAACATTTCATTTAGATGTCTCATTACACCGGCATTCGTTGTTGGAACTAATGTCTTACCAAATTACAGATTTTCCACTTAATTTAGATGCACTACCCTTCTGATACATCTCCAATCATCAGTGTCTTTTCATTTGTCTCTTCATTTGTTTCATTTCTCCACACCCAAGTGTTTCTCTCTCTCTCCTACCTGATTCTTCATCAGTCTTGTGTTCGTTTTCAGAGTCGGTGAGAGTGAGAACCGAGTGGTCAGGGCTGGAGAGGCAAGAGCTGCGGTGGGACTTCAGGGGCTGCCCGCTCCACAGCTGGACGGCACGCTCCGGAGTCATGACCCCCTCGGGGTCCGAGTCGGCGTCGGATCCAGCGTTCAGACTGTATCTGTCCTGCAGCAGGCTTATATCAGAACAATATACAGTGGATGACGGAGCAGGCTCACACATGCCCAGATCAGCCAATGCGAAGCTCCCTGTAATGAGAACATAAGTATTAATGCTCGAAAACAAGAAAGAGTGTGTTCGCTGCAAGGCATCCCAGACTCCTTAAAGAGCTGGATGACTCTAAGAACTCTCTTTGCTAAATTACATAATGACAACACAATCTTCATTCTAGCAAGACTTCATTTTAGTGTGTAAATTAATTTAAGCTTTGTATTGTCCTAGACATCTGCATTCAGAAAAGCAGTGAAAGGAATGAATGTAAATTATGTTACGGTGGGATAAAAGGCCAATTCACACTGCAACAACAGACGACGACAAACGACAACAGACATGTTCGTCAGGTTTTGTCTGATCAATGTGTAACCCCTCCGGTGTCTTTTGGTGTTGGTTGGTGCTTGTAAAATAGAAACTTAATATGAATAAATTACTACAGTAATTTTTTAATTATTAGTATTACTTCTTATTTTTCCATATTTTATATCAAACTATATAATACTATTAAACTATATATATAATACTATTTTACAGCCATTTGCTAATAAACAAAAAGGCAGTAAATGTTTTTAAAAAAATAGGCTACATACATAAAATTTAATATTTAATTTTATATATTTTTAAAATATAAACTTTGAATTATATAATACAAGTAAACTAAACTAACATGAAATTATATGTATATAATTAGATTTTTGTATTGTAAAGAAATGCATATAAAGACACTGTTTATTTGTTTATTTAATTTTAACTGATTTCATAAGCTAAGCCTTTTTTAAGATCATGAGAAACATTTATACAGTCCAATGTGTTGTAGTACATATTAATTTATCTCATAGTATATATTCATTTTAAAACAGTTACAAGTCTAGATATATGAATTCAGTTAATTTACATATGAATTAATAAGGGAACGACTATGCATTAATGAGGTAAACATTAAACATTAAAATAAGGTAAACAAGCTTGTTCGGGAATGAGGAAGATCCATAAATCTGTGCGCTGCATAAAACCATAGCAATTAATGACTTCAAAATAATGACTCACTATTACATTACAGCGATGCAAAGCAGGAAACCACCAATATTTAATAATAATTTCATAAGCAGCTAAAAACATTATGCTGAATGCGCTTTGCATCCAACTACTCAGCAGGCTGGAGGAGAATTTTGCAAGAACAACCTATTGAGGAATTGTATTTTGCACAAATATGGGGGAAAAGCACAGTGCACATCCACATAATATGATTGCACGACACAATAGTTAATGAGGGAGAACATAATAGAGGGCACACAAGGATTTAAATAGGAGCAGGATGTGTTGGGGACAGAGTCTCGTCCTGCACAAAGAAACATATCTACGCAGTGCATACCTGACACGTAGTAACGAACGGCAACAGGGGGCAGCTCCACGTAAGCTGTGAGTAAGAAAAGAATGTCCGTCCATCATCTAATAACATCACTCGCAACGCACTGCGAAAGTTGCTCCGCACACAACAAACCTGCTCCATATAACAGAAACTCCCTGGCTGTTTTTATGTGTGGAAAAGTCATGCGGAGCACTCTGCCTCTCTGCTGTCGTGTGTCTACTCCAAAGGGAAAAATCTTCCAAGGTGTAAATTTGAGATAGTGTCTAACTGAACAGCCAGAAGGCATTATAGGAAAAAAAAAAAGTCTCCCCAAAGGGCCTACTTTATAAAAAAAAAGGCCAAAAACCCAGCCTCCTCCAGCACCTTGTCTGTTTAGACACAATTTCCCCCTTTTGCTCAGACACCTTGGACATTAAAGTGAATATTGCTTTTCAGCAGGTGCTAAAATCAGAGAGAGTGGCAAGGTCATTTGTTGAGGGAGGGGTTACCATGGTAACATAGCATTTTTCGCATGCCGTCAGGTACAGTGAAGCGTTTTGGAAAAATGCATGAAAATCTCCCTTCACTTCAGTCATCTCTTTTCAGGCCTCAGACACGCCCTGTTTGACAAAGAGCCCCGCTGTGATGGAGAAGCAAATGTTAACACAGCCTGCTAAAAGCATGTCCCATCAAAACATTCCAGGATACAAAAAACAGGATACATGCTGTTTCAAAACCTCAATGATTTGAAATGTTCACATCTTCATGTTCACAGAGCAAAGAGGATGGGTCCTCAAGTGTATGGTGCAAACTGTCAACACATATCAACTGTTCTTGCAGGGTGAACTTTTTTTTTTCTGCTCATATTCAGATGAGACAGATAGATTTGGCCGAACATATTCTACAGCCAAAATAGTTTTCAGTCAAAAGGGTTTTATGTATTTAATGAATGAATGAATGAATAGACAATTTTCTATGATTTTTTTATAAAGTTATATTTTACTAAATAAAAATACAAATTACTTGTTAAAATTAAACAAAAAATAAAATTAACAATAACTAAAAATAACACAATTACACAATATAATTAAGTAGGTAGAGTTGGTGAAACAATCTATTTATGTGTTTAGCCAAACCAGCAGAGGACAAGCCTTAATTAAATTAAACATGAATGAATGAATGAATGAATGAATGAACGAATGAACGAACGAACGAACGAACGAACGAACGAACGAATCAATCAATCAATCAATCAATCAATCAATCAATCAATCAATCAACAGTTTTAAATTGTTTATATAAACTTCTAAAAACAACTACTAATAATAATATATACTAATAATATATAAAATTAAATGGAATAAAAGTAAGCAATACAATTAATCAGTCGGTGAAACAATCAACTTATGTTTTAGCCAAATCACCAGAGGCCAGGCTTTAATGAAATAAAATAAAATACTTTCAAATTATTTATATAAAATTATTGTTACTATAATCATAAACAATTACTCAAATAAATGAATAAATAAATAATAAATATATTAATAATTTTGATGATCGATAGATAGATAGATAGATAGATAGGCAATCTCACAGTATACTTGCACACTGCTGTACTGAATAGCAGTATGCATGTATAGCTGGGCCTCTCATGGATGGGCCTTTTTCTCATTTCCTGCTTGAGAAACAAATTCTCTATCATAAGTCAAACAGTCACTGTGTAAATGATGCCTTCTAAAAAGGCTAGACCTTCACAATGAAGCCTATATTACTTCATAAATGTCAGCCTATTTCAATAAATCCTCCGACCTTTCTGAATTCCATAGCAGATGATTTGGTCTTAGAGCATTATTGTCTATGTTGCACTTCTTTCTTTTTTGTGAAGCCAAGCAGTCGTGCTTTCCATCTCCAGAGATCAATACCATCAGCGTACAGAGGATGCAGTCAGCATGCCCTGAATAATGTCGGCCCGCTTGACTGAACTGAAGAAAATAGCTGCTGTGGAAGAGAGAGCTTCCCTGATTCCTCTAGCCGCAGCACGGGTCATTTGGGTCATTTTGTTGTGTATTGCTCAGTGCTTGAGCTGACTGTCTAACGACTGTTTCCTTGTCTGGGTCTCTTATTCATGAGAGCTCCTCTGTCTGGCTTTCCTCTTTAAACGTCTGGGGTGACATCAGAGCATCGCATCCTTTTGTTATGCCACCTTTATTATTTATCCCTCTGCTTTCTTAAAGGGGTCATCGGATGCCCATTTTCCACAAGTTGATATGATTCTTTAGGGTCTTAATGAAAAGTCTATAACAATCGGCGCATTCCATTCAAAATTAAAGTAACGTTAATCCTCTGCTTCTTCAGCAGCTCAGATGTCAGGAGTAAATGACGACTGCTATATTATTACATCCAACAACAAAAATAAAATCTCAAAGACAACATACACGATGACCTGAAGGGTATGTGTGTTAATTCAAAGAAAGAAAAGAGTCAATTTTTACTGTGCACTGTGGATTTCCTATGGAAATTGTAGTGAGAAAGGTGTTTCTCAACATGCCATTAGGTCGTAAATGGATCTGGTCTAGCAGAGGTGTCGTGGTTGCCATGGGTACCAGGGGGGGGCCTGGTGTCGTTGCAGACATCCTGGCATCCAGTTTATTGGGTGAGGGGACTGTGACGATTTGTTAATCTAATGAATAACTGATTTGTTAAATCAAATGAAAAATTGTGTGTTTGATTGGTCCAGACGCTACATATATGACAGATTATCACAAGATAAGCATTCAAGGTTAACATCTATATGTCAGGAAGATATTTTCTACATCCACATAGGGTAATCCTAACATTTCACTTAAATTACATAATAGTATAGTACTATATGTATTGTAAGCATTTGTTTAATTCACACCACATTATTTCCATGTTGAGCTGTGACCAGGCCATATGAATTAGAAAATTATTTTCATAATTCATGTCTTTCCCAGGGTTTAGTTTGCAGTTCACTAATTCATTTGTGGCTAATTGTTTGCCTTGACGCAAATTTAGCACCTTCAGTCCACAGCTGCTGACAATATCCCTGTGTTCTCGGATTTAGAGAGCATATGACTAAATAATTTTTAACATCTTACAAAATGGCATTACTCCTTCAATTAAAGTCATAATGTATTCAAATATTAAAGAGCTATAATCTTTACACAGTAAGTTTTAAACATGTCTCGTTTCTTGAGAACGACATGGAACATAACCCAACAGACACACGCAGTGACATGCAAAGAAAAAATTATGTTGTTACTGTACATCATTTTGTTGAAAACATTAAACTGCCTGCAAATTAAATGTTGACATGATGTTTAAGTGCACCGTTCAGTCCTCCTTTTAATTTTTTCTATAATCTATAATATAACCAAACAAAAATAATGGTGCCAATACTCAACAACAAAAGAGCAAAAATGTGTAAAACATTCTAAGGTGAATTCACTAAACTGCTGTGCATGCGCACGCGCACACACACACACACACACACACACACACAAAATCACTATCTAGAGTAGGCTACAGGGACAATCCCTCCGGAATAACCTCAGGTAAAGCGTCTTGCTCAAATGCACAAAGACGATAGCTCACCAACAACACTGACATTTCCAGACCTTTAACCATTTTTCCTCCAAGGTACACTCACAATGACTGCCACACATGGTTTGACACAGTTTTCTACATTGTTTAAAAGTCAATATAAATTGTTGTTCAAGATTTTACTTGCATATTCTGAAATATTTCAATTGACACTGGATACTGTAGGACACTACTTGATTGGATTGTGAAAAGTGGGTGTGTTAAGCTGCGCTCACATTTGCCACTGTTTGGCAAATTTTCGCAAGACAATATCCAGTCATTTCAAAAGGAATCCACGCAAAAGGGATTTTGTTTTAGGGCAAAACATTTCCTCACACAGATTTTGTAATGGGTTCAAGTTGGTCACATGGATTCGCCACACTGACCAACAGAAATCTGCTTGGTTTGAAAGTAATTTCTGTGTGAGCTGTGATTCATACATCACTACACTATTGGAAAAAGACAATTGACTTTTTTTTGCTTGCAAAATTTCACTAATGTGACCGGCCCTTAACATACCAGATTGGAGCCAGAATGAATGCTAAAACTGTGCGTGGCTATTAGTTAATATTATACAATAGCCTGCATGTCCTAATTGACATCAGAGATTTGTTTGAAAGGAAGAGCATTTTTGCTTTAAAAAAAACTATTGAATCATTCACAATACATACAGTCATATGCATTATATAAAGAAAAATGTTATCTTCATATTGACTTGAAATTTTACCAAAGATTGTATTGCATTGGCCATATCACTGTACTTTTTAAATTATAAGAGAGAGAGATTGAGAGAGGGAAGAGGGAAACAGAGAGAGAAAGATGACATGAGACAGTCAAGGCCACCACAGAATGGAAAGCATTGCAAATGCAAATGCAATCCATTGTATCAACCATTTTTGAAATTATCCATATGCCACAGCATACAAACATACCGCCTCTTGCTACACAAGGTCGACATCTCCATGAATAGAAAAACCAGCAGCCATCAAGATAGGTCCGTTTAGGTGTTTATACACCAGCTAACTCATCTTCACCATTTTAGCTTCTCATTCCCAGTGCATTCTCATTCTTATTCCACTACAGTCTCCAGTAAGAGCACTCCCATCAATATTACATCTCAAGCACTGCCCATTACACACCACTCTGTAGCAGAAGCCTAATGTCCCTCTTCAACATGGAAATGATCTTTAATTGCGATGGAGACTCACCTGGACCCCCACAATACTTCAAATCTCCTGTAACGGGCAGTGGGTGTAGGAAAACATTACAACAGCTTTAAAATATAATCTGCTTTTCATTGTCAGTTAAAGACTGTGAGCGTTGTCATACTATCGCAAGCTCCCTCTGTCGGCTTTGATGGCCACTGGCTGTTTTATGGACCTACTCTTACTCCAAACAAATCTAAACCTGAAAGTGATGCAGTCACATTGGTATTGATCTTGAACGACAAGTCCATATCATGCAGATCTAAAATTAGCCATCATGTGGGAGAGCAAAATTAAAAAGGAAAAGTACAGACCAGTTATTCCTTTTAGTATAACACGCTTTTGGCATTGTAGCTAGCGCACTTAAAAGCAGAATATACGCAGCGTTTCTCTTTCTCTTTTGTTTTGGTTTCTCTTTATTATTCCCTATGGATCTACCCACCATCCGCCTCCTTTGCATGGAGCAAGAGGATCGCTCCCATACAAGGGACATTTTAGATCTTGCCCATCTAACACATTACCCAGATAGCTGCCTGTGTACATTTTATTACGTAGGACTGAACACCTAAACTAAGGCAAAGCTTGAGGGAGTTTCACTGCATTTGTGGAGTGGGTGCTGGAGAAAAATGGATTATATTTCTCCGTCTGTCCAGCTGATGACATCTCCAGCTTCACTCCCGATCCAGAGCCCAGCCAGCAGACACCATCATCCTACTGCACGGATCGTTCGTCGGAGGCCACCGCTCTGAGACGGAGACGGAGAGCCAGAGCCCACCGCGATCAATGAGCGGATCATCGCCCCGGAGCTAGAGCCTCAAGACATGTCTGACCAGTTGTGTAAGCCGGCAACACCGTGTATCATCGTGGGAGTCTTTGTGGAGATCGAGGGAATGTATTGGGACCCTGCCCACACTCCCACCACTGAGGGTGAGCTGCCCTGCTCAGTTCTTTCGTCTCCTGAATCTCCGCTGGTTCCGCCAAGCTCTCCTACGTTGACCAGCTCCTCATCTCCAGCCTCAAGGAGGGTCCCACCCAGCCTCCCACTCCCTCCCACCCTCTGTCTCTGCCAGCCAGCCCATCGTCCTTTTCTCCGCTGGCCCCAGAAGATACCTCAGCTCACCCTCAGCACGCCAAGACTGGTGGATCAAATGAGCTTCGGTATCTCCAGTTGCCAGCTACCTCAGGGTTGGAGGATCCCCTGTCTCCGCCTCCAGCCTCCGAGACCCGGACTCTACCTTGGTCCTCTGACCCATCGCCTCCACCTTGGCCCCTGGCTCCCTTGTCTCCACCGTGGCCCGTCATCCCACTGGCTCCCGCGGGTTCCCTCATCCCTCCGCCTTGGTCAGTCGTTGACCTTCCTCCACTACTATGATTCTACTCCTACAGCTTTGCCTCGTCCCTCAATCCCTCTGGCTCCTTCTGGCTCCTCCTTCCCTCTGGCTCCACCATGGTTCTCTGTTGCTCCGGCTCCACCGCGGTCTTCCTGATCCCCGCCTCCGCAGCCGATAGCTCCACCTTGGCCCTCTGGATCCTCGGTGTCACCCTGGCTCTGCGGATCTCCGTCTCCATCCTGGGCTCCTCTTCCACTGGCTTTGTCTCAGTCAGTTGGCACCCTGGTGTCGCCAGCCCTAACTCCACCATGGCTCCTCCATCCGGTGACTCCATCGTGGGCTGCTGTCCTGGCTGGCCTCTGGTTATACATTTGGCTCCTTGTGCTCCTGGCCTCCCCCTGGCTCCTCCTACCCTCCACATCCCCATGGACTTATTATTTGGACTTGTTCTGTTTCTGCCCCTTTCCTGCTCCACGTCCCCCTCCAGAACCTCCGCCCTCCCTCCTCAGTTGGACTTTATGCAGCACGAAGACCCGCCTTCTGTCTGTTAGTTTTCCTTTGACCTCGTTTTCCTGAGTTGTCTTAATTATGTCATTCTGTTCACCTGTGTTCCATTAATTTAGTCATTAGTCCCTCGCTTGCATTTGTATTTATACTCTGTGCTTTGTTCATTTCCTTGGCCAGTTATTTGTATTGCATTGTTTGCTTTATGTTTGTGTTGGTACTTCTGTGAATTCCTGTGATTTGAAGATTAAAAGTCTCCATGTGTATTACTC
>NW_015638606.1:705887-708401 GCF_001515625.1 Sinocyclocheilus rhinocerous
AGATCGAGGGAATGTATTGGGACCCTCCCCACACTCCCACCACTGAGGGTGAGCTGCCCTGCTCAGCTCTTCTTTCGTCTCCTGAATCTCCGCTGGTTCCGCCAAGCTCTCCTACGTTGACCAGCTCCTCATCTCCAGCCTCAAGGAGGGTCCCACCCAGCCTCCCACTCCCTCCCACCCTCTGTCTCTGCCAGCCAGCCCATCGTCCTTTTCTCCGCTGGCCCCAGAAGATACCTCAGCTCACCCTCAGCACGCCAAGACTGGTGGATCAAATGAGCTTCGGTATCTCCAGTTGCCAGCTACCTCAGGGTTGGAGGATCCCCTGTCTCCGCCTCCAGCCTCCGAGACCCGGACTCTACCTTGGTCCTCTGACCCATCGCCTCCACCTTGGCCCCTGGCTCCCTTGTCTCCACCGTGGCCCGTCATCCCACTGGCTCCAGCGGGTTCCCTCATCCCTCCGCCTTGATCAGTCGTTGACCTTCCTCCACTACTATGATTCTACTCCTACAGCTTTGCCTTGTCCCTCAATCCCTCTGAAATTTCCATGAAAAAGAAAAAAAGGGCTTTAAAGCAGCTTCTTGTGACGATCCATGGAACTAATCAAGATAATTTGAAGCTAATCAAGCTCATTTGGAGCTAATCAAGAAAAAAAAAGTATCACGAAAGTATTACTATTCCAAGTCTTCTGAAGCCATATGATAAG
This sequence comes from Sinocyclocheilus rhinocerous, assembly GCF_001515625.1. Taxonomy (NCBI): domain Eukaryota; kingdom Metazoa; phylum Chordata; class Actinopteri; order Cypriniformes; family Cyprinidae; genus Sinocyclocheilus; species Sinocyclocheilus rhinocerous. Next base: position 706,591 of record NW_015638606.1, read on the forward strand.
GCTGTGTAAGAAACAGGCCAAAAATAATGTTATTATTTACTAAACATTTTACCTTCACTGCTATCAAAACAAATATGGTGCAGGTTTGATGTCATTGTGTTTGATTAAGAAACACACAAAACCATAGAGGTTTGATGTTATTGGAGTTCAACTTGACCCATAAACAGTTGAGAGCTAAAGTGGAGGTGAAGATAACCAGCGAAAAATGACTTTAGGGATGCATATGTTCTCATTGAATTTAATTGATGCACCAAGGACAACATGGACCACCTACTCATATGACACAATTATTTCACCAAAACAAGGGTTTGAAACAGATCAAAATAAATGTCTAGCCATTTAGATCACTATAGTAAATCAAAATAATTTTGCATAAATAATAATAATAATAATGAAAAATGTATATATTACTAAAGCATTAATTAACTTAAATTACAATGAATATACAAAATGTAAAAATAAATTCAAATTCAAAATATTATTAAAAACTATAATAGTATCTCAGTGATACTAAAACAACACTGATAATATAATATAATAATGACAATAACCTATGTTTTTTCCAGTTTAATTATTATTTATAGTTGAAAAGCAGAAATAAAAATGTAATTCTAATTCTGCATATCAGTTATCAGAGATAAAAATAACCTGTATCGTATCAGCCATAAAAAGAAAATATCAGTACACTACAAGCTGATCTGATGTGTGCGGTCATGAAATCAGAGATGATTCACTTGACGAAATCCAATCAGAAGTGGTCACCAGCCAAGCATTTGACACGAGACATGTCAATACCAAGTATAAACTGTAATCCCTCTTGTCTGATCACTTCTGATTGGATCATCCAAGCTGGATGTTAATCCCAGGTGTAAACAGGGTCATATAGATGGATACAGTTGCTGCTTTCCGCCTGATACACTCTCCTCTATCATCATCTCTCCTACATCCACTTTCACCCACATTAACCATACTGTAATCTCAATGTTCTGCTATGTTTGGGGCAGCTCTGTTTAGTAAGGGCTCGAATGAAGGATGATAAACACATGCTACCAGATGTTGTGCTAGAAAAAATTCCACTAGCGGGACCATAAGAGGGTTCTGGGCTGCCTAAGAGGCAGAGCACTCCTTTCCACAAATGTCCATAATGAGTGTTCCCATACTTCCGAAGCTCCCACGCCATATGGCCTTTACTGAGGCAAAGCTGCCTGCGGAGCCCTGTTCACTCACTATGGCCATGGACCACCAGCTTGGAGCGTCTTACAACCAAAAACTCCTCCCTCGATCATGAGCATATCCATGGCAAGTTTGTTCAGATGTAATGTGGAGCAGCTGGCAGGTAAAAAATAATAAAATAAAAAATGTGTGCACTAGAAACCTCAGGCTACTGAAAGCTAGTCTGATCCCCTCTGAAGATGAGACAGCAGTGTGCAGCTCGGTCTCAGTGGTTTGGACTATTTTTACAGCACACAGTGAAGGAGAAAAGTGACGACAAGGTCACCTCTTGCTTTAGGTAGATGAAACTTTGCTATAATGAGATGTGGACACTGCTAGTGGAGCACATCTCATCTCCGACTATTAGAGATTTTCTGTTTCATTCCATTTTTGATCTACACCTGAGCCAGCATCTATGAAAAACAGAAGCCTGTGACCAAAAAAACAAAAAAAACTAAAACGAACAAACAATGAATGACAGCATCCCTCTCCTGGACATTCCCAAATCAAAAAAAAAAAAAAAAAAAAAGCTGTATTGGGGAAAAAAACCTGACCTTGAAAAACCGAAACGGTTCGGTATGAATACGTGTACCGTTACA
>NW_015638606.1:708644-715658 GCF_001515625.1 Sinocyclocheilus rhinocerous
AAAAAAAAAAAAAAGCTGTATTGTGAGTTTGGCTGAGTCTGCACAGAAATACTGTGCTGGTGGAATTCAGACAAAATTACCGTATGGTGATTCTGGATGCAATCCGGACTGAGAACCGAGAGTGAGAACCCAAACATAATCGTAATAATAAAGTGTAGTTGATTAATAATATGTACATGAGTTTGTTGTTATTAAACATGAAGATTTTAGGTTAGAAATTGTAATAAATAAATAAATAAATTAATTAATTAATTAATTAATTAATACACACCATTTTTGCTATTTTGCAGTTAACCTAAATCTTAAGCATTCACCTAAAATGTGACCAAATTTTTTTTTAATTTATTATTTATTTATTTATGTATTTTCAAAAGCAAATTCAAATACTTTCATATAAATACTGTATACACTACAGTTGAAAAGCTTGGGGTCAGTAAGAATTTTTTAAGTCCCTTATGCTCAACAAGGCTGCATTTATCTTATCAAGAAATACATTTAAAAAAGAATATTGTGAAATATTATTACAATTTATAATAGTTGTTTTCTATTTTCATATATTTTAAAATAATATATTTTAAAATCTAAATTTAGCTGAATTTATCAGTATCATTACTCCAGTCTTCAGTGTCACAGGAATCATTCTAATATGCTGATGTGATGCTCAAGAAAGACTTCTCACTGTTATCAATGTAAAAACAGTTTTGCTGCTTAAATTTTTTTTTAGAAACCATGATACATTTTTAGGATTATGTGATGAATATATATGTATATTAGAAGATAAAAAGAGAATAAGTACAAAGAAAAACGCATTATACATTATTTGTTTTACAAAGTCAGAGTAATCATTTACTAAATAAATATATAAATTTAAAACTCTTTGTTACATTCAGTCCATTCATCTTTTTCATCATGGAAATATCGTTCATGACACAAAAATGAAAAGACTCATACTTTTAAAGTACAAATATAAGATGTAGTCTTTCAATAAGCTCATAACAATTGTTTGTATGATGCATGTAAGCTATTGCAACTGCCAGCTACTCTGAAATCTAAAAATTCACAGTTTTTCTACTAGATGAAATTTAAAATATGAGAAATAGGACAGTTTGAGCAGATATTGAAAGGATGCAGGTTCCTACTTCAATACTGCAGCTCACCTCTATTATCTTTCTATCTGATATTGACAAACCTGGCTAAAGGTGTGATTATAAGGACAGCTTTCAACATGACACAACGTTTTCAAAGCCTTTCTTTTTCACCATCTAGTTTCTGTGCAACAACCGAATAAGGTCAGTTGGTCGAACAGTAATTATAACCAGTTTACACTTCATAAGATCAATTTGAGCAAAGCAAACCTGGTCGCACAACTGGTGGGTTGAATTTTCTTAGTCCTTGGACAAAAACAGTCTCTCAGGATGAGCACACTTTTTTTTTATTTACCACAAGTTTCCTCTGTGATCTGACCCTAATCAACAAACAAGGCCACGGCTAAATACCAGACAGAACACAGCTTTTGTCAAAAAGAAAAATCTCTGTAAAAATTCTTGGTTGTGATCAAAATTAATACACACATCATTTGAAAGTGCTCAATGATATTCATATGGCAATCACTAAAATCGCTTCTGATACAACCATCCTCACTGTAAAAAATGAAATGGCATATAATTTGATATGTTAATAACAATCAAATTGTACATGAATGCTTCTGTGTAATTCGAAGACCAAAAAAAAAAAAAGTTGGGAACCATGGCATAACTCGCTTTCATTTAGCTAGCACATTTATCTTCAATTATTGATTTAATTTAGGTACCACATTAATACAAATTTTTTCAGAATCACTGCTCTAATCTGGTTTGTGTTTACCACTTGCAAGACAGGAACAGTACATTTAAAAATATATGTATTTGTCATGAAACATCAGCACAGTATGTGCACACAGATCAAAAGTTTCAATAGCTGCAAATTAAAACTTACCACAGAATCATCTTCTCTGTTTTTATTACAGGGGGATTATGTGGGTTAAAATGGATCATATTCATCCATGATGGCATTTGTATTAAAGCCCAAACTAATGAGAAAACTCTGACCTAAAGACTGATGTTTCCAACATGCACTTAAGAATTGCACATATATTTGTTCAGTTCTTCTATTTGCTTTAAACCTCAATATATGATGTTATATTAGTTGGGATCATAGATAGATATACACATACAATTTGTCATGTAGACCAACAGAAAGCTGCTTGGTTTGAAAGTGACTTATGAATGAGCTGTGCTTTACACATCACTACACTATTGACAATAAAAAAATTGACCTTTTTGTCTGCGAAATTTTGCGGATATTTCACTAATGTGACCGTACCAAATAGCATAGCTATCATATTTATCATTACGATTTCTTCCATTCATATATTAATTAAGGTAACAATCTCACCTTGTCTGACATACTCTTCTGTCTCCTGGTGCACCAGCTCTGCAACACATCTTCCATAGCGCAGGTGTCCATCCTGCTGGTAGGCCTTCAGCGTCTTGCTGGAACTGTATGATTTCTGTGACATTATATGGCAGTTCTCACTGTCCAGAGAGGATGTGGCGTAGTGCAGATCCTTTCCGCACTGACCCTGTGTCAGAGAGCGCTGCCGTCTGTCCTTCAGATCCATGACTGCAGCGGCTAACGGACAATTATGTCAATTACCTGCAGAGGGAGACACGGAAGACATTAGGGCTTTGCAATGGGCACGTAAGACCTAACCAGTCTCACAGCAGGTAGCATACTATAAGAGACGTGTTATTCAGACATCTTTGACCAATGATCAATGCACCATGTATTTAAATGCGGTGTCAAGTTTAAAAACAGTTCAACTTTTGTGCTTGATTCACTTCAGTTGTTCCGTGTGAATGGCACCTTATATGTGTGTCTGAGGGTTTTTTGTTGTTGTTTACACACAAATAGTCGCTATGATTTCAACTAGTTGAAACCTTTCCAATGATATATGGCACATCCAATCTGTAAGGTGTTTTTCTATTCCTATTATAATTATGATGATCATATTTCATAAAGTTTGTAACAAAAAATGTTACTTTAAAAAATTTGAGCAATTTAATAAGCAGAACCCACAAGTTGCATATAATATCGCATTTTTAGTGTTTGTAGATAACTAGCTAGCCACTCGATTAACTTGTTATTCTGGTTAGAATGCAAAATAACAACAAGTCAAGAACAAAAAAGTCAAGTAAAGTCAAATTTATTTATAAAGTGCTTTCACAATACAAATTGTTTCAAAGCAGCTAGACAGAAAATCATGATGTTAATGTTTATAATTTCTATTCTATTACTTATAGCTGTATTTAGCAGAGCTGGGTGAGTTTACATTTTGCGAAAGTACAAGCAATCAAGATGTTGAGATAAGCTATACAGCATATATCACCCAATGAGTATACTGATTGTGAATGAAGTTGAATATACCTATATATCCGACTTTATATACAGAGATGTGCGATAGCATAGTTACATAATTCGACGGTGGAGATTTGCTATATAGTATATGTCGTTTTACACAAGTGTACTGTATGTAAGCAAATAATTATAGATGAAATATATATATATATACAACATATATAGAGCTGTGCAATAATACAGTTTACATTTTTGTGACAATATATAAAATTATACTGCAGAGATTTGCTATTTAGTATCTATTGTGAGTATACTCTATGTGTCCTCTGAATTATCATTGTAATGCATTTTGAGAGCAATTTTCACCAATATAGTTACATTTGCAAGATAACAGTTCTTTAACTAACACATCCTAAGTGCATTTTTCAGTTAAAAAGGTTGTAACATGATGATTCCGTGATTCTGTTGCACTTTTGTAAAAGCTTCTATAGGGCGATTTATGAATGCCAACTTGATAAACAGAAAAACATGTCTATTTGTACCTGAAAAAACCAACAGTTGCTTCTCTATTAGCAAATTCCCAAGCCGCATTCTACTGAATACCTCCTTGTCAGCCGTAGATCAAGCCGATAACCACCCGCGAAAACTCTGTAAGCAGATCAACGAAGGATGTCATATTGCAGGAGAAATACATATCCTAAACATCACAACAATGTATCAGCCTCCCATACAGAATGCGCTATCTTCAGCTCGAGACAGACGTATCCACATGATGTCTTATTATCAGGTAGAGACACAGAGACTCGATCACACCCTCCCACTCTACATCTGTGTCGGTGTGCTGAGTTAGCCAGGCATGGGAGCCACCGGAGGATCCAATCAAAACATTGAGTCTTTGGCAGAAAGCCTGTTGTTTAGGACTTTTACATAATTTAGTCATGAAAAATAGCACTCTAAATGTTACATATGGGGAAAGAGAGGCTACACCTCTGTAAATTACCGTCAGGTCTTTTAGGACACGTTACTCTACTACAGAAACTATACAGCCAAGGCCAATATTTTCACCTCAATCTTTAAAATGTAAGTCCTTTTACCATCAATTTCACCCAGGGGATTAATAAAGTACCGTCCTACGCTATCCCATCCACTTACTGTAAATTACCGCTTGGTTTCGCTTACAATAGTTAAAGTGGCAGTTGGCAGAGAACTACTAGAGTTGAATCAATTACACCCTGAGTATGTAAATGAAGAGGTGAACTCATTTTGTCCAATTTATTAGAGAAAGTCTTATGTTTGACAAATATAACCACCAAAATCAGGAAATATGGGTTAAGGCTGGTAAAGCATTGTTAGATCCAATTTAAATCTACTTCACAAAGTGAAAGTCTATCGTCATCTGACCAGAAACATTTTCAGCGAGTGTTCTGACTACAGTAAAAAACAATACTATTGTGAAATATTTTTTCTATTTATAATTGCTATTTTGTATTTGAATATATTAAAATGTAATTTATTCCTATGATGGCAAAGCAAAGGTGGCCGAGAGAGCTCAACGCGCTGCAACTTCAGAAAACACATGCAAATAGAAAAAGCACCAGCAAATAAAAAAAACATCTTCATCAATTTGACAGAACATGTGCTGCAAATACTCGCAACACAACCAAATACAAAAACGCGCTGCAAATGCTCACAGCACAAACAAATAAAGAAACTCTGCAAAAACAGAAACGCGCTGCAAACACTCACAACACAAACAAATAAAGAAATGCTGTAAAAACAGAAACGCGCTACAAACACTCACAACACAAACAAATAAAGAAACTCTGCAAACAGAAACGCGCTGCAAACACTCACAACAAATAAAGAAACGCGCTGCAAAAACAGAAACACGCTGCAAATACTCACAACTCAAACAAATAAAGAAACGCGCTGCAAATGCTAACAACACAAGCAAAAACAGAAACGTGCTGCAAATACTCACAACAAAAACAAATAAAGAAACGCTGCAAAAACAGAAACGCGCTGCAAACACTCACAACACAAACAAATAAAGAAACGCTGCAAAAACAGAAACGCGCTGCAAACACTCACAACACAAACAAATAAAGAAATGCTGCAAAAACAGAAACGCGCTACAAACACTCACAACACAAACAAATAAAGAAACTCTGCAAAACAGATACGCGCTGCAAACACTCACAACAAATAAAGAAACGCGCTGCAAATACTCACAACTCAAACAAATAAAGAAACGCGCTGCAAATGCTAACAACACAAGCAAAAACAGAAACGTGCTGCAAATACTCACAACAAAACCAAATAAAGAAACGCGCTGCAAAAACAGAAACGCGCTGCAAACACTCACAACACAAACAAATAAAGAAAGGCACTGCAAATACTCACAACACTACCAACTATAGAAACGCGCAAGTAGCACAGGCCACAACAAAATTACCCCAACAAAACGAAAATTAACCATGTTTTTTTTTTTTTTTTTTTTCCCTTTTTATTTATAACCCCAGTTGTACAAACACTAGGTTTTGGAACAGAGTCCCAGTGTCTAGTTTAGTCATTTTAAAAATAACACAGCACACCACTATAGCAGTTACCCCTCATTTTATCCAATTTTGTGGTGGTAAAATGTCTTGCCAGCATATAAGCGGATGGTAAGTTAATTGTTATCATTCTTCTAGACAATGAAAGAGCAGCAATAGGTTCCCATATAAGTTGTTCTCATGCTGCGTTTGCACTTTCTTTTTTAGATCCCTGACAGTGCGGACCTTCTGTTTTACACGCTTTCCTCGCTGCTGCTCTAAATGAGAGGTTATTTCATTTAATAATATATGGAGGAGCCGTTTTTGGCCGTGTGAATTATATATGTGCATCTCAGCAGTGACTCAGAGCTCCAGCGTGTGGAGATGCCGATGCGTGTTGTACAGCGGTTCAGACATGTAAAAAACCTGTGAACTTTAGTGTCTGCTAATTAGTTCTGTGATAAATGTCATGATATAAATACAAACTATAGTGCATGATAGACTCATATGGACTAGTTTTCTTTTAAAAGATTATGGTAACACTTTACAATAAGGTTACATTAGTTAATGTATTAACTAGCATGAACAAACAATGAACAATACATTTATTACAGAATTTATTAATCTTTGTTAATGTTAGTTAATGAAAATGCAGTCGTTCATTGTTAGTTCACAACTAATGTTAACAAGCACAGCTTTCGATTTTACTAATGCATTAGTAAATGTTGACATTAACATAAGATTAATCAATTCTGTAGAAATATTGTTCATGCTTACTTAGTTCATTATAACTAAAGTAGTTAACTAATGAACCTTATTGTAAAGTGTTACAGAGATTTTTAAACATTTCTCTTTTTGTGTTCCGCAGAAAAATAATAATAGCATACCGGTTTGGAATGACATTATGGTAAGTAAATAGAGTGAATATTAATTTCAGGGTGAAATTTTCCTTTAAAATTCACCCAAAGATCATTTTAAAGATCATCTGCAGACACAGGAAGGTCCTCTAACTAACTAATTACAAACATTTAGTTTAAAAACAGGAAAATAAATATTAATTTGCATTTGCATTTTTGAAGATGTC
>NW_015638606.1:716395-736058 GCF_001515625.1 Sinocyclocheilus rhinocerous
CAGTTACAGTAATTGTGTATTTCGTCAGCTTATAATAATATCCACGAAAAGAGCTAATGAATATGATCAGGATATTAAAATAAACAAAAATCTAACCTTTCAGTAGACATTGATAAGCCAGCCATGTTTGTCAATTTGCGGTTCCCTTAAACATTTCCGATGTGGTCTGTGACTATTTGCAGTGCGTTTCTGTTTTTGCAGCGCGTTTCTTTATTTGTTTGTGTTGTGAGTATTTGCAACGGGTTTCTTTATTTGGTTGTGTTGTGAGTATTTGCAGCGCGTTTCTGTTTTTGCAGCGCGCTTCTTTATTTGGTTGTGTTGTGAGTATTTGCAGCGTGTGTGTTGTCAAATTGATGAAGATGGTTTTTAAATTTTCAGGTGTTTTTTCTATTTGCATGTGTTTTTTCATTTGCAGCGCGTTGAGCTCTCTCGGCGACCGTACAAAGCTGAATTTTCAGCAGCCATTACTCCAGTAATGTCACATGATCCTTCAGAAATTATTCTAATATGCTGATTTGGTGTTCAAGAAATATTTCTTCTTATTATTAATGTTTATATTCATATTTCATTCATATTTATTTTTATATATTATTTTTATATATTTTATTTTATATCAGTAGTGTAGTCATAGACACATGAAATATCAAAATTTGTTCTGGCTCCAGACATTCATTTTGCTACCATAACCATTAATCATTTAACCTCATGTACATGACTAGAAAATTTGACCCTAAAAAAGCCTTTGATAAAGAAGTTGTTTGGTTGAAAACATTACATCAAAAGTGCTAAAACACAATTGGGAACTTCAAAGAGAATCAATTTGAGAGCAAGGCAGCAGGAAACAGCTCTGAAATTGTTCAGGTTGGACCCGGCACTGCGCTGTCAATATGTTCAATGAGGACAGTGTTTACATACAGGGAGGTGCTATAGTTATGTTTATTGATTGCCAATTGGTATTTACATTAATAAATGTTTAATTGGCAGATGGGACATGCAGGCAATGCAAATCATTTGTTTTGTGAAACAATAAGATGACAAATACATTACATTTTCATACTTTACAATTCAAATAAATATATGTTTGATGTCAGCCTTGCCATTGAGCTGGCCTTTGATAAAGTGTCTTCAAACAGGAAAAATGTGAATTAACCAAACGATGGCATTGACATAATCATGTGCATTGCAGCCATGTTGGTTGTGATGTCATAAAAAGGTAAAGGCTTAGCTCATGAATATTAATTACACTGTTAAACATTTTAGTGTGAAATTACAGTAATAATTGCATTACTTTCACATTAATTTCACAGTGGGAGTTATCTTGTATCTATCTGCACTCTCAGAAATTTCTTGTAAACAAACAGCGTTGATAACATACTGTTTTTCTACAGTGCATATGTACTATGAAGGCACCCAGCATGCAATGCAGCATGAATAGATCATGCTGTAGAGTTTTTTTCTTGTTTGTTGTATTTGTGCTACTGAACTTGTTTTTGGTTCACTTTTAGCAGTTTGTGTTGTTGGTTTATTCTGTAATGTTGGTAAGTGTTGTTTTTATTTGTTGAGTGTTATCATTGTAGTACGTTCAAAGATGTATCTCAGCACTTGCTTCGCTATTGTGAAAGATCCATCCACAAACAGTTATGAATATGAAATAAGTTATTGATTAATCTTCACAGGAAAAATGTGAATTAACCAAACGATGGCATTGACATAATCATGTGCATTGCAGCCATGTTGGTTGTGATGTCATAAAAAGGTAAAGGCTTAGCTCATGAATATTAATTACACTGTCAAACATTTTAGTGTGAAATTACAGTAATAATTGCATTACTTTCACATTAATTTCACAGTGGGAGTTATCTGCACTCTCAGAAATTTCTTGTAAACAAACAGCGTTGATAACATACTGTGTTTCTACAGTGCATATGTACTATGAAGGCACCCAGCATGCAATGCAGCATGAATAGATCATGCTGTAGAGTTTTTTTCTTGTTTGTTGTATTTGTGCTACTGAACTTGTTTTTGGTTCACTTTTAGCAGTTTGTGTTGTTGGTTTATTTTGTAATGTTGGTAAGTGTTGTTTTTATTTGTTGAGTGTTATCATTGTAGTACGTTCAAAGATGTATCTCAGCACTTGCTTCGCTATTGTGAAAGATCCATCCACAAACAGTTATGAATATGAAATAAGTTATTGATTAATCTTCATGCTTAAATGCTGAAATAAAATCTTAATGTTCATGCGAATAGTTTGACTTACTTAAAGTCAGGCAATTAATCTATTTCATATTCTAGCTTGTCATCATTTTAACAAATGCTTTCATTTGATCAGAACTAGATCAGAAATTTGCATATGAATATACAAGGTTCAAGATCATAAATACTAATCACTATTATGGTAACTTCAAAACAATTACTGTAGTAAACAACTAAATTTTTCACAGTGGCAGAGTTAAAGACAACTTTATAATGTGAATTCACAGTAAAAAAAAAAAAAAAGCAGTAAATTACTGTGATGTTTGCATCATTCTGCTGTTCATTCACAGTCATTTGTTTAGTGTAGCTTATGCACTCATAATTTAACCTGATCTTTTGTTTATAAATCAACAGGCTATGTGATCTATTGATTCAGAGATAAGGTCTGTAGTTTAGTATTCACACATTACATAGTCAAAACTGACATTTAAACAGCATTATGATTAGAATTGCCCAAAAACCATTTAAGCAACAATCTCTGAGTATCTGAGTGAAAACATTTAAGATTCTATTATTCAACATAAAACTAAATTATAATTAAACAATGAGAAAGTGCTCGATTTTACAGTCCAATTCAAGTGCTCAAATTAACTGTGATATTTAATAATTTCATTCCCATCTGTCACTTTTGGTCCTGGGATATCAGAGAACAGTGATTAAATCAGGGATTTTAGCATTAACTAAAACTAAAATTAAAACTAAAACCATTACAAATATTTTTGTTTTGAAATAAACATTAACTGAAATAAAGCGATATAAAAACAATTAACAATATTAATATATATGCCAATGCATAATTTCTCATTGTATTTTAGTTTAACTTGAAGTACTAAAATAACTAAAACTAAGACTGAAATAAAATAATAATAAAAAATAATAATAAAAATGACAAACACAACAATAATACTAAAACTTCAACTAAAACTAAAATGAAAATGGAAAATAAATACTAATTAATGTTTTATTTTTTTCATCTACAATTTTTCTACATTTACAATTTTTTATTAAGAATAAAAATTAATTCAAATTATGAACAAAAACTATAATATACCAATGACATTAAAATAATACTGGATTAAATATATGGATCAGTAACAAAAAGTCAAGTTTAGTGGTTTAGTGTGGGTATGCACCAATATTAAAATTTTATAATAATAAACTGATAATTATTTTCATGTTGTATCCAATAACCAATACATGTCCAATATTAAAAATTTAAAATATTTTATGTTTTTAAAAAAAAATTAAATGCTACAAGTGAATTTAGGCATCACAACATTATGTAAAGTCTTAAAAATGACTATTCATTTAGACATTTGCTAAAGATTACATTTAACAGTGTTATGTTAACCATTAACCTTGAGGGAGCATTAGATGACAGCAAAAGTAATCTAAATGTAAAAATAGAGGAAATCTACTGGCAGTAGGCAATCTACTAAATCACAGTTTTGTACAGCTTAAACTGACACATATAAACAAGTATAATAAACAAGTATAATGACTGCATCATATAACAACCAATAGCCAAAATAGAATTTGATGGCTAGAGGCCAACCAATAGCCTTCAGATAAACATGTTCAGAGTGCAACTGCAGCCACTTTAGAATATTTTTAAAGGACAGGTCAAGTTTGCAGCATTGGAGACGTTCCACACAGACACTGCAGCAACCCCAATCCATAAAAACTCTGCTGAATGTCAATAATTGATACAACCTCTCTATCTATTCGGGAATCTCAGTGGCACCGTAAGGCAGGCCATATTGGGCTACTCTATTAAAGTTAATCCACCAAAATCCATCTTGAGCAGAGCAGTGTCTTAATCAGTCTAGAAACAAAAGGACACGGCAAACGCCACGCTGAGACTGACTGGTGCTCGCGCCTGCCACAGGGTGACCAACTGTTAACTGTGACTGTTCAATTAGAAATGCTTAGATCAAGACGGCAGGGAGAGAAATGATAATTATAACAGGAAATGAGTGGGGAGAAGAGAGCAGAGAGATTTATAATGATGTGAAGAAGGTGGTGGTGTGATGAGGAAGAATGAGAAATGGGTTCAATTTAAAGAAGAGGGATATTTCACCTAAAAATGAAAATTCTGTCATCATTTACCTTCATGTGTTTTGAAACCTGTATGTCTTTCTTTTCAACGAATAATGAGTTAAATTTCAGTCAATTTCTCACACTAAGCTTCAGAAGACTTGGAATATAGCAGTTGGGCTATATGGACCACTTGTATGTGTAACGGAGTCACAACCATCATAGACCATATACAACCAATCGTCACCAGATCAGCATGCTCCACCCACTCGTTCACTCTCTCCAGACTTCTGATTCACTGCACCTGCACCTCATCATCAGCACTCACTATAAAGAGACACTTCTCCTGCATTACCTTGTCTGGTCTCTTCCGTACGAACACTAAAGACTCCTTACCTGTTACTCACCTGTCTATTGTTATCTGTCATCTGCCCTTCGTCTGCTTTGGATCCGTTCCTCTGCAAGAGAGTCATTACAAATACTGCAAGTTAAGTCTACCTTCATTCTGCATATTGATAGTCAACTCACAAGTCTGCATTCCTGTCCAGTTCCGTGCCTCTGTTCAATAAACTCTGTATTTTATACAACTTACCTGTCTGCATCCTTCTGTTGTGTGACAGAAGACCAGACCACATGCAGAGATCCACGGATACTGGCGGGGATCGCCCCACCGATCCTTTCGCTGATCTGGTTAACGCTGTTCGTCTGTCTCTCCAGCCCTCCACGTCTGCCACATCTGTCATTCCAGCCAATCTCATACAAGCAACATGACAATCACTCCTGCAACCAGCACCTGCTGTTTTGCCTGCTGCCTCTGCCAGTCTCATGGCTTGACCAGCGACATTCACCGGTGAGGTGGAGGATTGCAGCGGGTTCATCCTACAATGTTCATTATTTCTAAATGCAGTCTCACCAGTTCATCAATGATCGCGCCCGAGTGGCATTTGTCATCTCTCTGCTGTCTGGTCGCACTCTTCAGTGGGCTCAACCTATGTGGCAGTCCAATGCTCCCATAACTACATCACTCTCAGCCTTCTTTGGCCACTTTAAGGAAGTGTTTGGTCAAACCGCCTCGGAGCATTCAGTGCACGATCAACTCTTCAGTCTACGCCAAGATGATAATTCAGTAAGTGCCTACGCAGAGTCCAGTTTCACACCTCTAGTGGCTGGAATGAGACTGCATTACTCACCGCCTTCCGACAGGGTCTTCATCTCAACCCACCTTCTCCAAAAATTAAACATCCGGAGGAAACGCTGCTCCCAGGATTTGAGAATTCACACCATCCAAGGAAAACCGCTGGGTCGTGGTCACATCCGGCACATCCGGCTCTCCCACACTGATGATCCGCATTGGATGCCTGCACATAGAGGAGATCACGTTCATGGTGCTGGAAGGATCCACCGCGGATATCATCCTGGGATGCCCGTGGATGTCACAACACCATCCTAGCATTAACTGGAACACCGGTGAAATACTGCAGTGGAGTGAGTCTTGTTTCCATACATGCCTATCATCCAGAAACCATCTATTCTTTGTTCTCCAACCTTCTCCAAACAGAAACCAACATCTCTCTCCATCAATTCTACCACAGTCAAGAGCCCCAAAGTGGAACACAAGGTGGAGATTCCACCAGAGTACCGGGCGTTCCAGGATGTTTTCAGTAAGCAGTTGGCTACCCAACTTCCTCCACATCGGCCATTGGACTGTGCAATCAACCTGCTACCTGGGGCTAATCTTCCCAAAGGCAGAGTTTACCCACTGTCCATCTCGGAGCAGAAGGCCATGGAGGAGTACATCCAGGAGGCACTTCAACAACACTTTATTCAATCATCAACATCCCCTGCCACTTCTTCGTGGCAAAGAAGGACGGAGGCTTGCGGCCGTGCATCAACTACCGTCATCTCAACTCTCAAACTGTGAAGTATAGTTATCCACTTCCTCTGGTCCTGGCGGCTCTGGAACAGCTATGGGGAGCTCGTATCTTCTCCAAGCTGGACCTGCGGAGCGCATACAACCTCATTCGTATACGCCGGGGTGATGATTGGAAGACCGCCTTTGTTACACCATCTGGACACTATGAATATTGGGTTATGCCGTATGGCCTGTCCAACTTACCCTCCGTCTTCCAAGGCTATATGAATGAGGTGTTCCGGGAGTTCCTCCAACGATTCGTCATCGTCTACATCAATGATATCCTTATATATTCCCGGAACCTGGCCGAACATCGCCTCCACGTGAAGCAGGTCCTCGAGAAGCTCCGCCATCACCATCTCTATCTTAAGCTGGAGAAGTGCGAGTTCCACACCACCTCTGTGCACTTTCTGGTTATGTCATTGACCAATACGGCATCCAGATGGACCAGAGGAAGGTGGAAACTATCCAGAACTGTCCTCAACCAGCTACAGTCAAAGAACTACAACGCTTTCTGGCATTTGTCAACTTCTACCGAAGGTTTATCTGCAACTACAGCCTGCTCGTCTGTCTCATATCGACCTGGAGACAAGAACTGTAGGGCTTATGCCCTGTCACGCCTTCATCAACCTGATCCTGAAAACACTTCTCCAGAACTTGTTCTCTCTCCAGCCATGATTGTCAGCCCGATCCAATGGTCCATCGATGAGCAAGTTACCCAAGCTAATCGCTCAGAACCTGCTACACCAGGAGGTCCAGAGGGGCTCCTCTACATACCACCAACCTATCGTTGCCCATCATGGACTCCCCTCACACGTCTCCAGGCTCTGGACACCCAGGTAGTCAACGTACCCTCTCGCTCTTACGTCATTGTTATTGGTGGCCCACCATGGCTCAGGATATCTCCCATATCTCAGTCTGTGCCGTTACCAACACTCCCCAAAGACTTCCTGAAGGAAAGCTGGTTCCTCTGCCCATTCCACACCGTCCATGGTCTCATCTGGGCATCGATTTCATGACCGACCTTCCATCTTCTGACAATCATACCTGTGTGTTCGTCGTCGTTGACCATTTCTCAAAGGCATGTAAACTCATCCCTCTCAAAGGACTACCCACTGCCTTCGACTCGTCACTTCAGCCTTCCTGAAGACATTGTATCAGATCGTGGTCCCCAATTCATCTCTCGGGTATGGAGTGCTTTCATCAAACTGCTGGGAGTTTCAGTAAGCCTCTTCTCTGGGTACCATCCTCAAACTAACGGCCAGACTGAGTGAAAGATCTAGGAAATCGGGAGGCACCTGAGGTCCTACTGCCACCAGAACCAGGACAGCTGGAGCCAGTTCCTTCCTTGGGCAGAGTACACTCAGAACTCCCTAAGACAATCTACCACAGGGCTCACCCCGTTCCAATGCATCCTGGGGTGCCAACCTCCGTTATTTCCCTGGTCGGGTGAGCCCTCAGAGGTTCCAGCTGTCAACCACTGGTTCCAGCAGAGCGAAAGAGTATGGGACTCAGCTCATGTGCATCTCCAACAGGCAGTGCGGAGGACACAAGAGGCAAGCTGACACCCGAAGAACACCGACCCCTCGCTACCAACCAGGCCAGAAGGTGTGGCTCTCGACATGGGACATCCGTTTCCGCCTGCCTCTATGGGGTCCGGGCCATTCTCGACTCGCGACAGTGGGGCCCCAGGCTGGAGTACCTCATTGACTGGGAGGTCTATGGTCCTGAGGAGCGTTCTTGGGTCGCTCGTCATGACATCCTCGATCCAGAGCTCCTCGCAAATTACCACGCTGTACACCCAGATCGGCCAGCTCCCAGGGGTCGAGGCAGGTCCCATCATCGTTCTATCCGGCCGTCAGGAGCCGACCGTGGAGGAGGGGGTACTGTCACGGAGTCACAACCATCACAGACCAATTACAACCCATCGTCACCAGATCAGCATGCTCCACCCACTCGTTCACTCTCTCCGGACTTCTGATTCACTGCACCTGCACCTCATCATCAGCACTCACTATAAAGAGACCCTTCTCCTGCACTCCCTTGTCTGGTCTTGTCCGTACGAACACCAAAGACTCCTTACCTGTTACTCACCTGTCTATTTTCATCTGTCATCTGCCCTTCGTCTGCTTCGGATCCGTTCCTCTGCAAGGGAGTCATTACAAATACTGCAAGTTAAGTCTACCTTCATTCTGCATATTGATCGTCAACTCAGGTCTGCATTCCTGTCCAGTTCCGTGCCTCTGTTCAATAAACTCTGTATTTCATACAACTTACTTGTCTGCATTCTTCTGTTGTGTGACAGCATGATCTTTTACCATGCTTTTTTTTTTTTATGGCTGAGAGTCCCTGGTCCTCATTCACTTTTAAAAATCATAGCAAAAAATCTTTTATTGTGTTCCACAGAATAAAGATAGTCATATAGGTTTGGAATGAATTGAGGGTGAATAAATGATGCCTGTTTTCATTTTAAGATGAACCCTTTCATTAAAAATGAAATCACTTGTGTCAATCCTGTCTTGTTCATTTTCAGTCATCGTTCACTCTTTGTTTTTTTTTGTTTTTTTTGTCCTTTTTATGGCTTAGGGTGCCTGATTCTCATTCACTTTTATTGTATGAAAAAGAGCAGCATGAACATTCTGCAAACCATCTTCTTTTGTGTTCCACATAGAAAGAAAATCATGAGGTTGGAATGAAGTGAGTGTGAATAAATCAGAACTATTTTCATTTTAAGATGTACTCTTTCATTAAAAATGAAATCACTTGTGTCAATCCTCTCTTGTTAATTTCCAGTCATTTTTCACTCTCAAATGTAGCAAAAAGCTATAAAATACAATTAAAGAGATGTGGTGCATTACAGGAAAAAAAGGTTTTAAAACAGTTGGAAACACACAATTGTCATGTACATTTTATAAGAGCTGATTGAAAAAAAAAAAATGGACACTGCAACATCAATATTTTTCAAAGACACAACTGACGGAGCCTAACTGAATACCAATTTAACACAGAACCATTTTAGAAATGCTAAAAAAAAGAATTATATGTGAGCATCCAGGGTTATATGATCTGAGATATACGACAGGAAGTAAATGCAGATTCTGATGAAAATAGTATTTTCGACAGAAAATGTCAAAACTGTAGGAACTGATATGATATTAGCCAGAGCTGAGAATGCAATACATCTTATTGCTCTCCCTGTGCTGGAATCACACCTCCATGCTCTGAAGAACTTACCATCAGAAGAACAGTGCCTATTTTCGACATGGCAAACTTGATGTCAAAATCCTCCCACTCTGTGGGCACCGGAGGCGATGTTGAGTTCTTTTGTGTGGTTCTGAAGTCTTTGAAGGTAAAGTACCGCGGTACAGAGCATGCATCCGGAGTGCAGTACACCCTAAAGCGAGCACAGAACAATTTTGCTTTACCTAAAGCCCTGGGGCGGCTATGCACTCTGTCTCTTGGGCTGGGATAGATCAGCAGAGGGAAAGAAAGAAACAAACAGCTCTAGAAACCTTAAGAGATGGGCAAAAGGCCTTAACTGTGCCATGGAAACAAGCACAGAAAAACAAGTGCAGAACAGCTTAGCCTGTGTTTAATAGCTTATCTAATGACCACCACTTATACTTTGTTTCTCAGCAGTCTCCTTCACACTTTCTTTTCTTTCTCACTCGGTGCTCATTATTTATTACTTAGAAACACACTCCCAGAGATTTTTCCAAGGATAAGTATCTATCATTTTGACGATAGTGGTCCTGACAGAACTAACAAGCAGGCAGGCGGACAGGTATTTCTCCAGGTATTACAGACCTCCCGAACGGGCTAAATCTGTCTGCTTAAAATACAATAACTTTGGCAGAAACATTTCAGTGAATAACGGCTATTTTTCACAAAAACACCGTAGTGTGCTGAATACCTCAGTTTGTCTCTCTGTGTCATTCATCATGGCCCTCTATTATCTCATCCAGCATAACCCAGCATTTAGCTCTCCTGTGAAAAACAAATGACACTTCAGTCCCGTTTCAGCAGTGCCAATACAAACGTCTGAGCAGTGTGACAAAACCTGATTTTACAAGAATACACTCACACACACTTGTAGGTTATAATAGTTTTAACACTATGTTTCACAATAGTGGAATTAAAGGAAGAGACAAAGATCAGGAAAAATCGAGATGCTCTTCGGAGGTGTTCGCTCACTGGTTGGCTCTCACTTGACCACAGCGTAAGTGGCTGTTACGAGGAGCGATGCTAATAAAGACAGAAGCAGCACTGAGAAGTGGCTCTCTCACACACACACACAAACAGACCTGCAGTGCTGTCTAAGGGCTGCTCCACTGGCCACTTCAGCCTCCTTCCCCCCAGGCCTGGATAATAGGGCTGCTCTCAAAACACATTATATTCCATGGCAGGCGGGCAGCACAAGTGGCCAGAGAGGCCTGTAGTCTGTACTCCCAAGTGCCATAAAATTAGAATTCAGACACGACACGGTGCTTCAACATACACTCACTGAGCATCTCTTTCCCCTACACAATCTCATTTGCCCTGATCACAATATGGAAGTCTATTTTTCACTGAGTATTCTCTCTGCTTTTCCCGTAATGTTCCTCTCACTTTTTGGTCTACCGCAGCTGTATTTTGGTTGAAATTATTTGACCATTATAATAACATGGACAAAGTGAGCCAAAGCACACAGTGTCCTGGTACAGTCCACTGAAAGCCAGCCAAATTAAACATTTGGACAAATTTGATTAAATTCACACTATTCATTTAAAAATGTATACAAATTTATATTTTTATTCAGCAAGGGCACACTTTTGAATTGATCAAAAGTGTTCGTTCTGTCAGGACCACTATCATCAAAGATGATTGACAATTAGTATTCAGTTTGGATGGTTTCATTGGCGGTATGGTTCTGTTCTGGGCAAGAACTCCTTGCGCATCCATGCAGCCTAGCATGGATAAGAGCAGGGAGAGCAGCGATAACCCCCCCATGGTAAATATAACAGAACCAACATAAATGTATTGCGGATATCATTAATGTTCAATAATTTAATGTATACATTTTAGAAATTTGTCTGATTTAAGGGGGAATCAGAAGGCCAAATCCTGACTGGACGAGAGGAGGAGCTGGGGATGGAGGAGGGTTATTAGCTACTGAGCCAATGTGAAAGCCGCTGATAATACTGAAGGACCTTATATATGGATGCTGTGATTGGGGTTTTATCCCTATAGGTAGACGTGGATCAGCTGAGAGTCAGCTGATGCGAGCTTGACTGACGTGACCTGCCAGAACTAATGCTACGCTTGATTTTCCACAAAAATATTAAGCAGCACAGGTGTTTTCAACATTGATAATAATAAGAAATGTTTCTTGAGCACCAAATCAGCATATTACAATGATTTCTGAAGGATCATGTGGCACTGGATGCTAAAAATTAATCTTTGCCATCACAGGAATAAATTTCATTATACTAATATAAATTGTCAAACTAACAAAAATATGTGTGCAGACCTGTAATCTGTGGCAAACTAAGAAAAGGAAGAAATCAATTAAGCAAAAATAAAAATGTAAACAAATACACCTTTTTTTCAAATAAATAGATGCATTTAGCAACATGATAAAGAAAAGCAATTTGTACATGAAAACGTTTAATATATTATTTTTCTCTTACATTTAACTGCATTTTTAAACATGAATTACTTTACTGTATGTATATTTATCTGTCAATTTAATATAAAATTTAAGTAATTTACTTCCTCACTTGTTTTGTTTTTACAATAATAATTGAATTCACCATTTTATTTTTAAATGGCACTTCTAGGCCAACATAAAATAAATATAAGATAGGATTTAATAAATAATAAATAAGTCATTTTAATTGTCTTAACATTTTCGGACATAAATGCCACACTTCAATTTGTGTCACTTCATAATTTTGTAGATTTTACCATCATTCTAAAATGTCAAAAACAGTGATAATAAAGAATGAGTAGGTGTCAAAACGCTTGATTAGTTGTGCATGTGTAAGTAAATTCTCTCTGGCTCTTTGTAGCAATTACCACCCATCCACCACTGAAGTCGCAGCAGATCACAGAGATTTACTTGTGTAGAATTACACCCAATTATTGCCTATGCAAAACACAAAAATGCCGGTTGTTTGCCACTAAATTAACAGATTTAACTGCGGGAACTGTTTTGGTTAATTACCATTTAACAGATACTTTTCATCCAAACAACTAAAGGCAACGTCCCACTAGCTGACTCAAACAACTACAGACTTTTGTCGAGATGTCACACCTACCGACTGTTTTCACTGAAATCTCACCCTTTTCATTTGGAAATCCCTCATGTACTGCAACAGCCCATGTTGGCAGCAAAACAATATAAAGATAAGAACAGGAGCACCATGCGAACATAAACTATTGTAATAGACTGAATTAGGATATGGATGCGTATTTGTCCCTTTGGGGCTGTTCTAAGTCCATGCGCCGCTTCGGCAAGAAAAAGATGTATATTCAATAAACACAGACTGCTCTGCCTCCGCTTTCTTTTTTTATTAGTCATTTAAGTGTAGGAGAACGGCAGGGGAAAAAAAGATGCTTATGCAATCGGAGTATGTGATATGTGCTGAAGAAAAAGTTTGGATCAGATCTGAGCAGCACGATGCCTTGTCCGTTCTTAAATGTGAGAAGAAGCTCATTGGTCACTTCCAAGGCCACAAGAGTCTGTCCCAGCCACTGCCTGTGATAATATCAAGCATTCTAGATGTTGTGATATAGTCGCAAGGCCATTAACTCAGCAGGGAACTGAGTCACTGAGGCTGTTAAGGCTCTCCACTGAGAGACGCTTCCTCTAATTCTCATATGGCTATGTAAATTAAGCTTCCAACTGAAAATTGGCTTGCAGGACACAAGCCTTAGAGTATACTAATTGTAGGACAGTCCCTTTGAAGCAACCTTGGGATAAGTGACTTGCTTGAACTGTCCAGTTGTTAGATCACCTGTACTTAGTTCACCCCCCCCCCCCCCCACCCCCAACCCCAGACCATTTATTTCTGAATTAGGGTAACTGTCAGGATATTTTAAAGTAATACAATAACTTGGATCTCTTGTGTTTTAAATTCTAAGAAATAGCACTTTCTGGTTGTCAAATGTGAGTGGAATATATCCATAGTTCATGTCATTTATTATAAAACAACTTTTTGAAATTACTTCATACATCCTCTAAAAAGAACCTTCGGGAAGATTGTCAATGCTACTTAAATGAAATATGCGCTAAAGTAAAATTACTGTCTCATATATTTTACTTTTTTTTTGGGAATTTACTTATTATTTATTTCATGAGTTTGCCTGCCCATTCAATCCTGCCAGATAATGGTACATGAACTTGGCTTGCTGTCCATGAAGGAAGCTCGAACCCAAGGCTCGGCTCGAGCTCTGAGTAAGAACCCCCTATAATGATACAGTGTGGAGGAAAAAGAGAAGGAATTAGAGGAGGAGAAGGGGAGGTGGAGGGATGCCGGAAGAATTGTCGCTGGAACGGATCAGTGACTGCTGCTTATATACGTTATATACAGTGTTGTGGTATAAGGTGTTTTCTGCAATTTTGGTTTTGTGAAAAAATTATATCAGCAGGACCTTTAGTTTCATTCTATGAGATGAACAGCACATAGCATGTGATGCTCCCTCTCTTTAAACGCGCATCTTTTTTCTTGACCTCTCATTTTAGTCAGGGTCCTCTCTACCTCTTCCAGGAGTCCTAATTACCTCAAAACAATTAGCGCCAATTTGCCGCCGCGCCAATGAGAGATGAAAAGGAAGCTCTTCTTCCTGTTTTGTGTAAGACTCAGAATGGCTGAGAGGGGAAGATGAGGTCAGGAAATGACAAAAGGGCTAATTACAGAAGCGTACAGCTATTTCAGTCCTGTTCACATTTTCAGGGATGTTAGAACAAAAAAAGCGAAGCGCTGCACAAGACATCAAAAGGGTCAAAGTCACAAAGAGCCTGCAATTCAGGCTGATGAGCTTCCTAAGAGGTTTTATTTTTGTGGCCCACATCTATGTGACATTTTTACAATGGATTTGTCATTGATGTCACAGTTCAAGCATGATCTCTTTCGGCAGATGGCTGGAGGAGGTGGAAAATATGAGTTTTACTGGCAAATATATACAACCATGTGGGTGATTTTTTCAAAGAATCACTCTATTGTATTGAAATGGTGTTGTTTCACCATGCAGTAAGCACTCCATGAGATGCCTGTAGAGAATTCCCAAGATGTCATCTGTCCCAGAGAGTCGATGTGCGTTCTTGTACTAAGATGCTGAGGACATATGGGCAGATCAAACTCAGCTCAAGTCACTGGACGCAACATTACTCAGCCACTGAACTGGTTACAGGTGAGCAGATGTGGCTGTAATGGACCACGTAAGTGAACAGGAGGTGCTCAGTTGCTGCGCACGATTTAGCAACTAACAAGCTAATCCAGTACAGGAAGAAGCACTTTACTGGTTTGAACAAGAGATGTTCAAGTTGTTGATGTGCTCAGCAGCATGAATTGTGACGATCTGTGAAGCAGACTAAATTCACTCATATTCCTGTGAATTTCTTTCGACATGAGCAGCCATGTGTCCACATCCTGCCTCAAGAGTTACAAGGCAATGAAATTAATCAAAATTTCAATATTCAAAACTCAGATGGACAATTAAGTCTGAGTGATGGAGTGACCTTTAAGTTGCCTTCCATCACTGTTTTTGTGGGGAAGCGCTCATTTTCTCTAATTTATGGAAATGTTTGTGCAAATGTATGTTTTTGGTTTTATCCATACTTTTTATTGTAGTCAAGATAAGAGGTATATATACACAGCAGACTTACCTCTGTTCCTTGACAGTTTTCTAGTATCCCTCCACCACCCCATCTCCTCACTTCTAACTATTTCTATCTCAGCCTCCCCTAGGACAGCAAGCCAAATATGCATAACCTTTACTCTATCCGATCATATGTAAATGTGAACTTGTGAATTTATAAAAATTGTATGTTCCAATTAGTAAGAGCAGAAAAGATGTATATATAAGATGGCTGTCAGTAGTAGCAGGAGGAACGAGTGGACGGACTGCGTTAAGAATAAGTCAAACAAGGTTATTGAAGCGCTGCCTGAGCAGAGTAAACTCTGGCCTCGATTGTGTAGAGGGGAGTTTTTAGACTATTTTTATTAATAGCCTTTGTTTTGCTCTATGCTCTATGCTCTTAACCACATTTATTTGCACATTTTGCACAACTGCTTTAAATAAACACCTTTTTGGATGCCAACATCTCTCCCATGTTTACATCTCCATGTGATTCTCCTTGTGACCGCTCGAGTCACCACAGATGGACGATTTTCTTCTGCGGAGCATAAAGAAATGTCCATTTCTTCTGTTAATGGGGAGCAAGGTTGCTTGAATGGTTTCCCTGCACTGAATAAATAATAAAATATAACTCTGAAATGAAACAATGCATTTGAGTAGATTCAAATCCACAAATCCATGGCTCAATGCGACAGAACACACTGAAGATCATGCTGTACAAAATAACAAAATGTAACTTTGGTTTCTAAGTGACGTCAAAGGTTAAAGTTCATAGTTGTGCACCTTAAAAGAATAAAATGTGCTAACACTGAACAAACAGATGCAACGATTACTGGGAAATATTGTTACTGTGACCTTTACATCATGACCGCCACTGACAAAGACACCTAATATGTTTTTACCTTCTTCCTCTCTCATTCTATTCTAATGGACTCTCCCAGCATCTGAAGAGCAGGTCTGACAGTAACCAGATTTGTCTGTCCTATAAAAGTGCTCAGAGATAAAAGTGTCTGAGGCTTTCCACACTTTGACCAATTACAAAGCAGGAGAGAGAGAGAGAGAGAGAGAGAGAGAGAGAGAGAAGGTGACCTGTCCACTTTATCATTATCGCAATGTCGGTCTCAGTGCAGTGACCAAATGAACAAGGAAATAAAATGAAGATCGCTCACGGAGAAGCTGCTATTATCAGGCAGGTGCATTTGATGTTGGACACAGCAGGTAGAGCACTTCCATTAAATAGCGTCTGTCAGCAACCCCAACAAAGGAAATCAAGCAGAGTCATCTAATGAAAACCCACTGAGCAAAAACTTCATTAAAATCTTAATAACCGTTCCGCCGAAACATTGTTTTCCTACTGACAACAGCTCCAAATTTGCTTGATTGATTGAAAACAGGGATTTCAGACAGTCGAGCAATTCGCCACTTGAAAATCTAATCACTGCCTTTTCAGCATTGTTTAAAATCAATTCCATGTTGCAATTCAATTTACATAGTGAAATGTGTAAGCAAATTACAACTAGAAATTGTTAAAACCAGTGAAAATATTTTTTTAAAACAATTTTTATATTTATGTTGACACGTAGAACATTAAAGGGGTCATATGATGTTGCTAAAAAGAACATTATTTTGTGTATTTGGTGTAATGAAATGTGTTTAAGGTTCAAAAAACACATTATTTTCCACATACTGTACATTATTGTTTCTCCTCTATGCCCCGCCTTTCTGAAATGCGTCGATTTTTAGAAAGCTCATCGGTCTGAAAAGCGAGGTGTGCTCTGATTGGCCAGCTATCCAGTGCGTTGTGGTTGTCCGAATATCTCAAGCGTGTGACGGAAATGTTACGCCCCTACCATACTGTGATGCCCTGTCTGGCCAGAGTGACGAGACAAAAACATTAAAACCCATTATAAACGAGGCATTTGTTGCATACAGTGGGGACATAATTATCTGAGTCTCTACTAAGCACTTTTGGGATGAATTAGAACAGTGAGCCACATCCCATCACCCAACATAAGCCTGACCTAACTGATAGTCTTGTGTCTAAATGGCAGCAAATCTGCACAGCCATATTCCAACATATGGAAACCAGTGGTTTTTAGTATTATTTATATATTTTAATTTCATTTTAGGTAATTTTGTTATGTACTTTTGTCATTGTTATTAGATTTTGCCTTTAAATATTTATATATATATGCAACAGTTGTAATGTTTGTTTTTAAGTTTTAGCTTTTCATCTTATATTTATATATTGTTTTATATGTTTTTTTATTAAAGAAAATGATTTTTAATAGTTTTATTTAACTATAACAACACTGAAATTCAAACAAACAAAGAAAAAGTTGTTTGGGAAGAAGAAACTCTATATTAAACAAATTAAATGTTCAAAATAATATTGGTGTGATGTTTGGACATCCACATTCTTTTGTCTATACAATTTATTGTATATTTAAATCCATACAATAAGCCTACAATTCAACGCTACGTAAAGAATGAGAAGACCTCATCCACTTCCATTTGGTAATGTAAACAAGAGCTTCACACAGGTCCAAAAAACCTTCTGGAAGCACAGAAAGAAGTAGAGGATTAGCAGAGAGACCTTTAATATTGACGCAACCCAGAGACGAGACATTGACGGATGGAATCAGGATCAATTATTTAGATAGAGCTTGATATGAGAACGGCAGAAAATCCTGAGCTTCTAAAGGGCAAAACGGAGTGCAGTATAAAAGGGCATGATCAGTGATTATAGAGTAACGAGAGATGTGGATTAAAAGCATGTGAGCACAATAAAGTGTGCAATAAAAGCTATTCTTGACAATTACCTAAAAGTCTCTAGAATTTCAGACTCTGATACCCGGCATTGATCTTAAAATAATCATCGGCCGTTTTCATCCACTTCATTTCCATGGAAATGTCTACATATTTCTGATAATCAAAAATTCATTAGATTCAAAGAGAGAGAGAGAAAAAAAAAAGAAATCCTCTTGAGGAATCCTCTTTCAATTTCCGTCCTTTCAACCATCCTCCAAACTCCTTACACTCTTTCCTCATAAATATTTAAGCGCAGAACCAGGACGCTGGTATTGTGCCACAGGAGGTACAGAAGTGCGGTTCTTCGGCATCGATCAAATAGGTTCAGGCTAAATAATTAAAAGCTCACACTCCCCGGACAAATGAGGAAGGCTGATGGCAGCTCTATCTTTTCCACCATGCTAACAATGGTCAGGCCACAATTACATGTGCACATGTGCTTTTTGACCTTTTCATGTTTGTAATGGAGCCTCTAATGGTAAAAACAACCCTGAACAAATCCCCAGACCAAGGCAGCCTAAGGAGACACAAGGCAGATAAGGAAGGCGGGGTTCCGCGGGCCTTGGAAACGAGAGGAGGAGGAGAGGAGGCCAATTCTGCGCTCCGCTGGTTCCTGCAGTCGGCGATTTGTTTTGGTAAGCACGGAGCGAGCTAGACACCGCGGCCAACATGCTCTTAGTTTTAATCAGAGAGGAAAAAGACTTGCCTCAATACACTAATGAAATGGGGAGCAGCTGTGCTCAGGAAAGCGCAGTAACCACACATTTAGTTTGGCAGAACGTCTGCCAAAGGCAACTGTATATTTTCGGGCGGCAGAGGGAACACGTGAGGGCATTACAAGGACGCCTTTGCTAACATGAACCTTTTTCCTAGTAGTTATACATCTTATACAGTTATTACATGAATGTGAGATATCCTCAAATTATTCATTATAGTAATATACATTTACTTGTGAAGTAGTCAAGTGTGATGTTTCTGAAACGCTATTTAGTATAACCCACAAATTCATGAAATGAATGGCCGTGAAGTCTATATATACTTCAGTTAAAGGGGTCATGAACTGAGAAATCTAAATTCCATTGATCTTTTGACATATAAAATGTCATTGTACTATAAAAACATCCTGTAAGTTTCAGATCTCAAAACTTTCTCGTTTGTCTAAAAACAGCTTATACTGAAGTCAATCTGCCAAAACGACAGGTTATGGAATGAGCCACTTTATGACGTAATGGTGTGGCTAAACACCTGCTTCTACATCCCTGCCTGTTTAGCCCCGCCCACCGATTTGCGCATGTAGTGTAAATAACGGGAGAGGCAAAATTTGGTCTATGCAGAAACCAAACGATAAAGATGGCTTCGAAGACAACAAGACACTATACAGTGCCAAACTGTGGAAAAACACAGTCTTTGCATCGTCATCCTTCTTATCTCAACATTAGGAAAGAGTGGATGAACTTTATTTTTAATGAAGATCCAGACCGCGTCAGTAAGAACTCGGTCCTTTGTTCTCTTCATTTTACCGCAGATTCATTTGCAAACAAGGAAAAAAATTTTAAAAATTCAACGCAGGATTTTCAGAAGCATTGAAACTAAATGACGATGCTGTGGCGACTATATTGGACTACAATGTCACACCACACAAGTGTGAGTTACTCTTTTATTACGTGATCACTATTGCTTTGTCTTTTATTGCAGATCGTTTGATATGAACTGAGTATTTATGCTAAATCACAGCAGCCATCTATGAAGGATGTAGGCTGTCAAGCATACAAAACTGTTAGCCAATCATAGCAGTGGGCGTTTACTTCC
>NW_015638606.1:736210-740102 GCF_001515625.1 Sinocyclocheilus rhinocerous
TGAACTTTATTTTTAATGAAGATCCAGACCGCGTCAGTAAGAACTCGGTCCTTTGTTCTCTTCATTTTACCGCAGATTCGTTTGCAAACAAGGAAAAAAATAAAAAAAATTCAACGCAGGATTTTCAGAAGCATTGAAACTAAATGATGATGCTGTGGCGACTATATTGGACTATAATGTCACACCACACAAGTGTGAGTTACTCTTTTATTACGTGATCACTATTGCTTTGTCTTTTATTGCAGATCGTTTGATATGAACTGAGTATTTATGCTAAATCACAGCAGCCATCTATGAAGGATGTAGGCTGTCAAGCATACAAAACTGTTAGCCAATCATAGCAGTGGGCGTTTACTTCCAAGTCTACAATCCTCCACGCCTATTCAAATGGAGTGTTCCAATGGGGGGGGGTCAAAACAGGACAGAAAATAGCATATAACTTCTACATTTTTTTTATGTAAAAATCATGATAACATTATAAGTGGACCTCAGAGAACAGTACAAAATAATAAAAAAGGCAGTTCATGACCCCTTTAAGAACATAACTTCCAATGCACAATAGTAACATTTCAGCACTTATCTGCAGATTTCTATGAAGACCATAAATTATTTTGCTCTATAAATGTGGCTACTTTGCTTCTAAGTATAATGAGTATTACATGCATTTTCTCACACTTACAGCAACACCTACACACTGACTTGAATGGGAATAATTGAATCCATTAGAACACGTTAATGAATTCTCATGAAGTCACTTCATGCATCTTAATCAAACGGATTGCTATCCAATTGGGTTGAACGTCCCATTTATACTTCGCCACTTGCTTCAAACCCAAGATTTTTTGGGTGTGTGTGCAAGTTAAGTCACCTTTATTTATATAATGCTTTGTACTGTACAATACAGATTGTTTCAAAGCACACTAAAAAATGATGGTAAATTATGGTAACATCTAAATTAACAGGTTTTATTCAAGTGAAAAATATTATTTAACATTACTGAATTAACCTTCTTTAAATACATTAGTTTATACCAACAAAATTCATTTTAACAAGGAATTCACATCATTCACAAGGTTACAATTGCAGGTTACCACTTTTTACAGTGCAGGACAATAAAAGAATCAATGATGCAAACTTAATCAAATATGAGATACATTTAAATTCTGCTGTAAAGCAGCTCTAGAAAGACAATAGTGTTATGATTTAGTTCAAATCCGTTCAGTGCTGATTCAGTTTAATTACTGCGTAAAGCTCATGAAAGGAGTTCAATTCAGCTAAGCAGCTCTACAGAAGGCTTGAGTCGATCATTTCAATGGTGATTCAATTCAGTTCAATAACAGTGTCAATGTTGCAAAATTCATCAATTATGAAACAAATTCGATTCAGCTATGAAGCAGCTCTGCAGAAAACAGTAATGTCATCATCTAGCTCAATTCAGTTCAAGCTTGTTCTCATAGTGTCAGTGCAGTTAAATTGATAATATTATTGAATATTAAGTATTTTTTAAACCCCAACTAAGCAAGCAAAAGGCGACAGTGGCAAAGAACCCAAACTCCCATCAGGTGACAGAAATGGAGGAAAAAACTTTGGGAGAAACCAGGCTCAGTCATGGGGCCAGTCTCTTCTGGCCTAAACGAATGAGAATGGTGTAATTTATTTATGCGAGTGTAAGCTTGGGGGAGACGGAAGAGTAACGCTGGATATGCTGCAAACTCTCAAATTTAAAGCCGCATCAGCATCCTCCAGCTACAGCCTGACACCCGCAGTGCATCCTGTCCAAATCATAGCTCACCGAGCTCCTGAAAATCAATGTGATCACTCAGATTCAGTCACATGTGAATCTACAGAGTTGTTCGAATTCGGTCTGCATAGTCACAGGATGTTTGTGTAATACATGAAGACTCTGCTTCTTAATTCAAGCAATGTTTCTGTTTTATTAGGTTGATAAATTCAACATTTTATTAATAATAAAAATAAAAGAATTTGTAAACTTGTATAAAGGACTCCAACTGTGCTCCCTTTCATCTCATTAGCATCTAGGACGAACAAAAACGATATCATTGTGATCATTCTTATGGGAATGCACTCGGACCAAACACTTGCCAGACCCCAGCTGAACGAACTGTCTTCCAACAAGCAGTGGGCAGAGAAAGAGAGAAGGTCAGTGCTCCCTCTCCAAACAGCACTTGTCAGGAGACAAGTATGAGCAGATGCAGATATACATGCTGGCTAGGCTTCCCCCAGCTGAACAGGTCAGGCTTGTTCTGCAGTGAAGGGAGAGAGTGAATTGGAGCTGCAGGAAAAGTACTATCTGCCAGGCCTGATATTGATGGAGTCCCTCAGTAAAAGGCCACTGGCATGCATCCAGCTCTCGGCACTATCCTCACGTTCAGTAACAGATGATTGACTGGATGTGGTCCAAACTTGGCTCTTGACACAAAGCCTGGCTAATCCACGGCCCAGGCCATGGCACTTTTCACTCCAATTAGGTCTTTAATCGAATAAGCACTATAGATTGTTCACAAGGATGTCAGAAATATTGTACACTATTAGGAACGAAACACGGGCTAGAGGAGGTTTTATCGGAGAGTAGAGCCAGAGTGAATCTCACTGTGGGAAGAAACATAGTGGAAACACTTGCTCTTTCTTCATTCAACTGAACATTTTTTTGAAAAGCAGGGATACACATTAGGTCACACAAGAAGAAGAAATAATACAAGGATAAATAATATTTTATTCAAATAGTGCCTTTTTAAAACAGTTAACAAAGTGATTCAGCTGTGTGATTCGCTGTTTTAATTTACGAGTTAATATTTGTCTACTTTTGCTTTGTCAACTAAAATAGCTCAAAATGAACCCAAAGAAAAATAAAGAGTTGCATCTTAGAGCAAATGCACAATAGTTTATTTTTGTTTGATTTTGTTTTGTTTTGCTGTTTTTAATGAATCAACTGAGTAACTGATTCAGTGAATCATTTACTCAATAAAGACTTGTTTCACTCATGATTGAATTGGTGTTTTGAACAAATCAATTGAGTGAATGATTCAGTGACTCAATCGTAAAAATGGTCACTTGTTTTGGTCATGAATAAATTGGTGTTTTGAAAAATTCAAAAGAGTCAATGATTCAGTGACTCATAAAGAGGCACTTGTGCATCTGAATGAATTGCTTAATGAATGATTTAATGAATCAAACATAAATATGGTAATTTGTTTTATTCCTGAATGAATCAATGTTTTTGAATGAATCACTCAGTGAATGATTCATTGACTCAATCAAAAAGACAGTCACTTGTTTTGTTCCTGAATAAAGGAGCATTGAACAAATTTGTTAAATGTTTTCCTGAGTAAATCATTCAGTCACTTGCCACCTACCGCTGTAACGTATGAGGCGCCGGGATGGACAAAAGTATGGGAAGCCAAACAACCCAAATGTGGGACGAAACGGCGCGGGATTAAAGTGTTCGCGCCGCGCTGACCTGTCATAGGCGCGGCTCAATGGACCGAGCGGCGCGACCGACTCGACAGCGCAGAGAGGACGTGTTTACTAGCGCCACCGAACTGACAGCGCGGTGCTGATCAATTACGACAGCGCAGCGCGAACATTACTCTTCTTCTTCTTCTTCATGTTTTATGGCGGGTGGCATCCAACGTTAAGGTGCATTACCGCCACCTACTATGCGAACATTACTCTCCGCAGAAGTTCGTGTTTTTTCCCTGCACATAACATAATGAAAATCAGTATTAAGTTATTACATTTCTTTTGCTTACCTTTCTACTACATGTAAACAGTTGTACTTTGAAAAACTGCAAATATAAAATATATAAGACTTTAATAAATTTACAATACCATAGTCCTCTTGAGGAGCACACCCAGCTTCTAGTATATATAT